>NC_044033.1:127546813-127846813 GCF_901765095.1 Microcaecilia unicolor
AAAGAAATGTCTTAAGGGCTTTCCTAAACTGAAGATAACCACAAATTCTTAAGAGCAAAGAAAAGAGAATTCCAAACTATGGAGGCCTGAAATGAAAAAGTGGCTTGAAAAATCCGCTTTGCCTTTACATGGCAAAATGAGAGAAACTTTAATAAAAATTGACTTCTAGTAAATCTAGAAAAAAAATAATTTAAAAAAGCAAGATGGGCCCCGAAGTAAGCAGGGGTAGATCCATACAATGCTTGATAGGTGAAAGCTGATTCCTAAATTGAAATCTTGCTTCTAATGGAATAACAAAGGAGTAATGTGAACGTATTTGTCCGCTGCAAAAATAGTTCTTGCCGCTGCATTCTGTACTTGTAATTTAGACTTCAGAAACTTTGTGCAACCAATATAAATAGAGTTGCAATAGTCCAGTTTTTTAAGTATTAAAACCTGAACCAACAATCTAAAAACAGACAGACAGATTTAAAAAATTTCCAAATAGTTCTTAATTTCTTTAGTAACAGAAAAGAATCTCTTTCCCCATCTTATGAACCTGGATTCCTGAAGGTTATTTTGTATCAGTGTTTCTGCATATAGAGCTTGTTTTACACACTGAAATGCTTTTAATAAAATTATGCCGCTGTAGACACAGGTGTAATTATGTATGGCCGTGAGATATAAGTACATAAGTAATGCTACACTGAGAAACGACCAAAGGCCCATCAAGCCCAGCATCCTGTCCACGACAGCGGCCAATCCAGGCCAACGGCACCTGGCGAGCTTCCCAAATGTACAAACATTCTATACATGTTATTCCTGGAATTGTGGATTTTTTCCAAGTCCATTTAGTAGTGGTTTATGGACTTGTCCTTTAGGAAACCGTCTAACCCCTTTTTAAACTCTGCTAAGCTAACCGCCTTCACCACGTTCTCTGGCAACGAATTCCAGAGTTTAATTATACGTTGGGTGAAGAAACATTTTCTCCGATTTGTTTTAAATTTACTACACTTCAGAGAAAGGACTTTTGGTCTTTTCCCAGTGTGGCATTACTTAGTACTTTGTGATGATAGATAGATAGATAGATAGATAGATAGATAGATAGATAGATAGATAGATAGATAGATAGATAGATAGATAGATAGATAGATAGATAGATAGACCAAACTGAATTCAAAAGATCATACAGTGCCACTAGTAGGATAGTCTTTTATTGCTAGGCAACATCTCACATTTTGTTGCAATTTCACTTCTAGAAATGCTCAATAGAGTGCAGTCAGAAACTCTGAAAAATATTATTACAATTAGATTACAGTTTGATTGCTACATAACAACCCTCAGTAAAAATCTTTCACAAATCTAAAACATCACATCAGTTCCCTTGGCAACCTTGGATTGCAAGCAAAAAGTTCAAGAACACACCGAAATATCCATGCTGTATGACAGATATAGTCGAATATGCAGAGGCATAAGCAACAGTTGGTGAACTGATGGGAGGGTCGTGTTGAAAATGTTTCATTTCCCTATTTCACTTTTTTTGTATGTTTTCATTTTGATTAGTTTTGTTGCTGGTTCATTTTTTCTAGTGTGTGCTATTTTGGTAACAATCCCCCATTTTCTGCAGTTCCCACAGCCTCCATGTACTGCTCTATTTTCTCTGTCCAGGTTCCTTAGCTCTGCCACTACACTTGAAATCCCTCACCACTGTAACTATGTTCAAAATTGACATGAAGACATATCTTTTTCTGGATGCATTTGGTAGCTGATTAAGATCAGGTGTCACGCTGATGAGGAAAAGTGAGCCCTTGGGCCACTGCCGAGGAGCAGCAGCAGCAGGCAAATCACCCAACAGGAGGCAAGGCAGACCACAGACAGACGGGCACAGGCCGGACTGGAGCAGAAGCTCTAAGCAGAAGCAGGAGAATAGTCCATGAATCAACAGAGTCTTACTGGCAGGCAGCAAGGCAGAAGGGAAACCAGGAACCCACAGAGTCTATAGGCCGGGGGCAATCAGTAGTAAACCAGGAATCAAGCAGGGACTGTGCAGGCAGCAGAAAGTAGAATAAACCAGGAAACAAGCAGAGTCTTGGCAGGCCACAGACTAGAAATAAACCAGGAAACCAGCAGGGGTCAAAGGCAAGCGGCAATCAGGTAGAATAATCCAGAAAACGCAGAGTCGTACCAGCAGGCAGCAAAGCAGAATTAAACCAGGAACCAGCAGGGTCAAAGACAGGCAAAGCAAGCTTTCAGGGCAGGAACCGCAACAGACCAACAAGGACAAGAACACAACTGAAGACCTCTGTTGCCAAGGCAAAGTAGAAAGTTTCCAGGTGGTTAATAAAGGCAACATACAAGGGAGTTCACCAGGTAAGGGTGCTGCTAAGTTCCAAAAACTCCCAAGACATCTGGAAGGGCTGGAAGATCCGGACCGGACCGGACCAGCATGATATCGGGAACATGGGAAACAACAGACAGTCCATTGCAAGCCACCAGGTCTGACCACCAGGTGGACGAGAGGAAGGAGAGCAGAAACATGGGCACAATCGTGACATCAGGTTTTGCTTGAGGAATTAGAAAAGGTACAGAAGGGCGACAAAAATGAGGAAAGGCTAAAGTGGAACGGGTAGAGGTCAATCGCATCATTTACTAGGGGGGGGCACACAATGAGCTACTAAGTAGTAAATTTAAAACAAACCAGAGAAAATATTTCTATACTCAATGTGTATTAAACTCTGGAATTCGTTGCCAGAGAATGTGGTAAAAGCATTCAGCTTAGCAGGGTTTAAAAAAGGTTTGAATAATTTCCTAAAAGAAAAGTCCATAAGCCATTATTAAGATGGACTTAGGAAAATCCACAACTTATTTCTAGGATAAGCTGCGTAAAAATCTGTCTGGGATCTTGCCAGGGACGTGTGACCTGGAAGGGCCACTGTTGGAAACAGGATACTGGGCTGGATGGACCTTCAGTCTGTCCCAGAATGGAACAGTTAGGGGTCCCTTTACTAAACCGTGGTAAAAATGCCTGCGGTAGTGTAGGAGCGGTGTTTTGGGGTTGCACGCTGGCCAGATTTTACCACGTCTACAAAAAAGGGCTTTTTTTAATGGGACGGGAAAGGCATGCGGTAAAACTGAAACCACGCGCCACCTAAAACCGGCCTGAGCCCTTAATGCCACCCATTTATCTAGCAGTAAGGGCTCACATACTACACACGCGGTGACCAGTTGATGGCACGCCAACTGCCGATTACCGCTGGAAATGCTGTGCATGGGAGGGAAATAAATAAATAAATCATCCTGGCATTATGGGCACATGGCAACCTGAAATTACTGCCGGGTGAGGTGGCAGCCTGGCGGTAGTCTCATTTTAGTTATTTATTACATTTGTACCCTGCGCGGTCCCACCACATTGCAGGCTCAATGCAGCTTACATAGTTATACAATTACAATTACAATAGCATAGTCTTAGAGGAGAATATTATAAGCAGTGAAAGTGAGGTTTTGAGAATGAATAAGTTGAGTATGTAAAGGGAACAAAGGTAGGATAAGCAAAAGGAAAAGAGATTGGGAGGGGTGAGGAGAGGAAGGATGGAGTGGGAAAGATAAAGGGCAAAGGATGGAAAGGAAAAGATAAAAGCATAAGGAGATTGGGAGATATGGTCTAAGGTATATATATTTTTTGGCAGCCTAACACACTTTTGTAAAAGGGCCCCTTATGTTCTTATGCAATTAATTGACAATAATTAAATTCTGCCCATGCATTTCCCAGTGCCCTATCCTATAACCACACCTCCCTAAATCCCCTTGTGTACAACTCAAAAGGGGATGTGGTCCGGGAGTGGCAGAGGCATTCCTAAAAGTTACACACAGGTTATAGAATAGCCCTATTTCCAAGTTAAAATGCCCAGAGTTGGACACCGGTATTTATACCTGGTTTCAGCTGACGTAAACACAGAAATGGATGTGGATGATGGAATACTATAATTACGCATGTTCTAGCTAAATGTAGGTGTGATTCAACACAAACAACAATCCTCTTACGTAGACTTCTTAGCCGCATACTATATTAGACCAAAAAAGTGGGGGAAAAGCCTCAACAGGCTCCTTCTAGGCACACTGCCGTTGCTTTAGAGGAGCACTTGCTGTCATCATAGGCACACAGACCTCCACTAGTTAGTATTTTATAAGAGCCCACTTATTCATGTATACTAACACATATGAACATAAATGACTAAAATGATGGCATTTTGTTTGTTTTTTTGTGCTTACTACTAGGTACCACCTTATAAAATTACCCCCATAATGTTATTTTCAACACAGTTTACTTACAGCAGGGAGAGGTGTTCACAAGGATGGAGTTGGAACTTGCACATTTAAAAAAATTTTCAAATTCATGGACATCACTTTTCATAAAAAAATTGATAGTACTAAGTGGCAGATATAAATGAGTGAAGTATTTTCAGATGGGTAATTTTTTGAGGGAATGGGTGCACATACTTTCCCTTTAAATACTAGTGTAATTTCGTGTGTATTTGATGCATAAGAAGACAAATCTCCTTTAAAATCTAGGAAATCAGCAATGCTATCTTCTGGACTGTGTCAGGTTCATTTTCAGGTTTGCGGCATAATTAGTCAAAAGAGTTGAAAGGTTGAATTGACCCTGGCAAAGCATTAACTAGAATAGCAGCCTTTCTCTGCCAAGTACTCATCAGAATATGTAAAATACAACCTATTAAACCAAAGACTGCCTTAGTCATAAAATGTAGGGCCCGACATTGAGCCGGCAGTGATCAACGTTTTGCTAACCACTGTCGACATTACACCTGGAAATTCAATGCCAGCACATATCCAGATACTGGGATTGAATTTCCAGGTTTGCAGAGCTGGCTAACACACAGCCAGCTCTGCAAATATGGAAATTCAATCCCGGTGTTGAATATAGTTATGTCTTGTATTCAACACTTAGGGGGCCCTTTCACAAAGCGGCGGTAAAGCCCAACGGGGCTTACCGAATGCTCCCACCGGCCCAACACAGGCACCGGCAGTAGTACCAGCCCTGGGGTGCATCATTTCCCACGATGGGGAAAATAGGGCTTGATTATTTTTGCATGGCAGTTACCTGGTGGTAATCGGGCAGCGCCACGCGCTACCCAGTTCCCGCTGGGTTAGTGCAGGAGCCCTTACCGCCACCTCAATGGGTTGCAGTAAGTGCTCCCCCCCACATGGCCACATGGTAAGAGCAATCTTACCACATGTCCACGGCTATTTTCAGCATTTTTACCCCGCTGCGGTAAAAAGGGTCACAGTGCACGGCAAGAACGGTCCCTACCACTAGCACAGGGCCCTTTTATACCGTAGTTTAATAAAAGGACCCCTTAATTGGCTATGGGTTACCTTATAAAGGGGTCCTTTTAGTAAGGTGTGCCGAAATGTGGCCTGTGCTGATTTAGGCGCGTGTTTTTGGATGCGCTCTGGTCCATTTTTCAGTGTGCCTGGAAAAAGGCAATTTTTGTGGCTGAAAATGGACATGCAGCAAAATTAAAACGAGTGCATGTCCATTTTCAGCCTCAGAACTTATCACCACCCATTGACTTGGTGGTAAGGTCTTACACGCTAACCAGGTGGCAAGCATCAGCTTGCGTACACTGCCAATTACCATCTGGTTAGCGCCATGCAGTAGAAAATAGAAAATATTTTCTGCCTCGCATTTTGGACGTGCGTCAAAAATGAAATTACCGCTCGGGGCACACAGTAGCACATTGGACGCGCATAAGCGCCTACGCGCCTTAATAAAAGGGCCCCAAAGATAGGACTGACTTTTATATGGCCCTATTTATGCGGTTAACCTGACCAGTTGTGCACTGAATATCAGCACTTAAGTGGCCAAATGTCGACTCCACCCTTGGAATGCCCCCAAAATAGCCAGGTTTCAGTTCAACGCTAACCAGTTAAGTACCGCAGAAATTAGTGGTTAGCTCCAAATAGGCAATTTAACCAGCCAGGAGTTGTTTCTGATCAGTTAAATCAATTTAAACATCAACCCGGAAGATATTTGCATCTATTTTTCCTGCAACAACTTACGGTTAACCATATTCCACTTCCTGTTTAGTACGGATGACTGTTGAAAACTGCTAAGTACGTATTTATATTAATGAAGTAAGTTATTTTGGGGCCCTTCTACTAAACTACATTAAGCACTAACACACACTTACCCCCCGGATTCTATATAGCGCATCTAGCGTTCTGCGCTAAAATAAAAGCGTACTCCATAACAACATGTGTAGCCTAATTGGCTTAACAAGCTAATCAGCATTGATAATAGCACCTAACAAGCAATAGTGAGCACTAATTGGCAATAATTAGTATTAACACGCACAACTCGCTGAGTGTATTCTCTAATGAACTGCGCTGTTCAAAAGGGGCATGGTCATGGGTGGGGAAATTGGAATTTCGTGGACATTCCAAAATTTAGCACGTAGTTATGGAATGTGGCCCATTGCGTGTAAATCTACGTGCAGAGATTTACGCCATGTTTTTCATTAGTTTAAACAGAGGCATGTAGTTTTAGGCGCTGGGATATCAACTAAGCATATTCTATATACCGTACCTAAATCTAGGTGCCACTTATAGAATACACTTAGCTGGAAATGTTTACCGTGCAGCTTTTATAGGCGCCTTATAAAGAATCTGGCCCTTAATGGGGGAAAAACACATTAAAGCATTTTGAAGTAATTTAACTACTAGTATACACTATTTTTATTTTTTGTTATTTCTTTGAGAGGGAACATGTCATGGGCAGGGAATGGGCATGGAAGCATTATCCAGCCAGCGCATTTGCATTAGCGCATGTTAAATTGGATAAAGCAGACATAACATGAGAGCACTAGGGGTCATTTTACAAAGGCGTGCTGAAAAATGGCCTGTGGCAGCTTATGCTCGGGTTTGGGGCGTGCGCAGAATCATTTTCCAGCGCATGTGTAAAAAAATGCCTCTTTTTTTCCCGAAAATGGACGTGCGGCAAAATCAAAATTGCCGCGCATCCATTTTGGGTCTCAGACCTTACCGCCAGCCACAAACCTAACAGTAAAGAATTTGGGTGATAATGACCTATGCTCATCAGATGCCACTTGGCACGTGTCCGCTACGCATGCCAGAAAATAAAAAATATTTTTCAGATGCACGTAGCAGACACGCGCCAAAAATGAAATTACCGCAAGAACCACGCAGTAGTCGGGTGGTAAGTTCATTTTGGCGCATGTTGGGTGCACGTAGGCGCCTATGCAGCTTAGTAAAAGAAGCCCTTAGTGCCTTCTAAATAGGAGACAGTAAGCGTTCCCGCATTAATATTTTTGCAGGTCTCGCATACTAATGGAAAAATTAGCAAGGGGCCTGCAAAAATAAAAAAGGCTTATTTTTGGGCCAAGATATAGGCTTAGCGCACTGAAAGTCCCACATTAAAGCATGTTCAGCCCTCTTCTTAACACTTTTTAGTAAAAGAGCACCTTTGTTTGCTGCAGTCTGTCAGTATTTTATAAATTGGACTTTTTTAATCATTTGCAAATACTGCAATGTGTAATACATGCTGGTTACAGGCCAACAGATATTAGATGACCCTCTGAGCACACATTTTTCTTCGATATAATACTCGACGTCTGAAATTTTAAAAAGATAAAGGGGTCCTTTTACTAAGCCATGGTAGCATTTTTAACTCACGGTAGAAATCAGCTGACGGTAAACGCTGAGATGCCCATAGGAATATAATTGACGTCTCGGCATTTACTGCCAGCTGATTTCTACTTTGAGCTAAAAATTACTTCCATGGCTTAGTAAAAGACCCCTCAAAGGTATTTAGAAAATTACTATTTTATAGGGAGAGGAATGACCAGTAGGAAAAAGGAGGTGGTGATGCCCCTGTATAAAACTCCGGTGAGACCTCAGTTAGAATATGGTGTAGAATTCTGGAGAACGCACCTTCAAAAAGATATAAATAGGATAAATCAGTCCAGGGGCAAATACTAAAACGGTCACTGGTCTTCGTCATAAAGCATATGGGAGCAAACTTAAAGATCATTCTCAATACGTATTCTTTGAATGAAAGGTGGGAGAGGGGAGATATGACAAAGACATTTAAATTTCTATGTTGCATAGATGCACAGGAGATGAGTATCTTTCAATCAAAAGGAAGCTCTGGAATGAGAGGACATAGGCATAGGCGCCGACTCTGTGGGTGCTCGAGCACCCCCATATTTCACCCACCAGAATTTTGTTCCCTCCCTCCGAGTTCCAGGGTCGTCGTCCCCTCCGAGTTCCAGGGTCGTCGTCCTTCCCTCCGAGTTCCAGGGTCATCGACCCTCCCTTCCTCCCTCCCTTCAAGTTCCAGGCCCCCTCCCTCCGAATTTTAAAAGTCATCTTGACCTACCTCATCGGGGTTACGGCAGCCGGCAGCAGCGGTAAAAAGACTGCAGGTTCGGCACTTACTTCAGTTTTTCCTTCTCTCTCTCTCTCAGCTCTGGTCCCGCCCTTGTGGAAACAGGAAATGAGGGCGGGACCAGAGCTGAGAGAGAGAGAAGAGAAAACTGAAGTAAGCGCCGAGCCTGCACGCTTTTTACTGCTGCTGCCGGCTGCCGTAACCCCAACGAGGTAAGTCAAGATGCCTTTCAAAATTTGGAGGGAGGGAGGAAGGGAGGGATGACGACCCTAGAACTCGGAGGGAGGGACGACGACCCTGGAACTCGGAGGGAGGGGGGAAGGGAGGGGGACCCTGTGGAATGGAGGGGGGCCTTGTTTAACTTGGAGGGAGGGTGGGAGGGCCGGGACCCTGTGGAACTTGGAAGGGAGGACCCTGTGGAACTCGGAGGGAGGGACCCTGTGGAACTCGGAGGGAGGGGGACCCTGTGGAACTTGGAGGGGGGACCCTGGCACTCAGAGGGGGGACCCTGGAACTTGGAGGGGGCCCCTGGAACTCAGAGGGAGGGACCCTGGAACTCGGAGAGAGGGGAGGGAAAGGAGAGAGAGAGAGGGGAGGGAGGGGGCCTGGAACTGGGAGGGATGGGAACTGGGAGGGAGGGTGGCCTGGAACTAGGAGGGAGGTGGAGGGGGGACAACGGAGGGAAGAGGGACAGGGGAGGGGGATGGGGAGGGGGGATGGGGAGGGGGATGAGAGAGAGGGGAATGAGGGGGAGGGGAGGGAGGAATGCACCATCTGTAAAAAAAAAAAAAAAATTTCAGCACCCCCAATCATTTTGAAAAGTTGGCTCCTATGGACATAGGATGAAGGTGAAAGGGGATATAATCAGAAATAACCTGAGGAAATACTTCCTCATGGAAAGAGTGGTGAATTCATGGAACAGCCTCCCGGTGGAAGTGGTGAAGACGAAAACAGTAACTGAATTCAAGAGAGCTTGGGACAAGTATATAGGATCTCTAAGGGAGTGACAGGGAGAATATATGGCATGGATGGGCAGACTGGATAGGCCATGTGGTCTTTATCTGCCTGCATTTTTCTCTGTTTAATGTCATATAGCTTTTTGTCTACCATAGAAGGAAATGGATCATATGCCATTTGCAACCTTTAAAGAATGTATGGCCCATGCAAGAAACTGGCTTGCTCTAGTTTACTGGCTGCCAGCACTATACCATACATAATGTAAACATGTACACAAGATGTGAAGGCAGAACAATAGCATCTTGTTGTGGATTTTTATGTCTCATGGTGCCATCCAACAGTAGATACTGCAGCAGGACACATCATGGCCCCCACCCAGACATTTGTAACAAGTTTTATGATGGTTGCTTGCAGTCTATAGATTTCTTAAAAGGTAGTAAGTAGCCTATTTCTCTGGCATCTTCAAAAATATGGATGGTCCTACATCAAATAGAAAGAAAAAAGAAACTGTGAAACAGATAGGCAGCCCAAGGAGAACAAAGTGGATTTATGGCTGCTAACACCTGTAAGAAGTTGCATCAAAGGGGTCTACTGAGAAGAATGTGTTGGAAAAGAACACTTTCAATACAGAAAAACCTAACTAAAGACCAAGAAGAAATGCCAACGAATACTACTGTCAAAAAGAGGGGAAGATGGAAGAAACCTCACCAAAAAAAAAACAAAACATACTGCAGGACAAAGAGGTTAGAAATGCAGCCATGAAATGAGGTACTCCGCATCACGATGGGAATGCAGGAACTTCTGCAAATGCTTAAAAAGACTTTTACTTCTTCCATGGAAAGTTTGGGAAAATGTGTGCTCTGTTCGATGATATCACCCAGTCTATATAACTGATGTGAATAGGAAAGGGAATGGGACTTGATTTACTGCCTTTCTGTGGTTTTTGCAAATACAACTACATTCAAAGATACAGTACGTATTTGTACCTGGGGCAATAGAGAGTTAAGGGTCCTTTTACAAAGGCCAGCTAAAAAATGGCTTGCGGTAGTATAAGTGCGGGTTTGGGGCAAGTCCTGATCCATTTTTTAGCGAGCCTATAAAAAAGGCCTTTTTTAAAATTTTCGATGAAAATGGACGTGCAGCAAAATAAAAATTGCTGTGTGTCCATTTTAGGTCTGAGACCTTACCACCAGCCATTGACCTAGCGGTAAAGACTCACGCGGTTACCGGGCGGTAATGACCTACGCATGCCAAATGCCACTTGGCGCACGTCCGTTACGCGTGCCCAAAAATAAAAAATATTTTTCAGATGTGCGTATCGGACGCACGCCAAAAATGAAATTACTGCAAGAGCCATGTGGTAGTCAGGTGGTAACTTCATTTTGGCGCACGTTGGGCACGCATAGATGCTTATGCGGCTTAGTAAAAGGACCCCTAAGTGACTTGCCTAGAGTCAAAAAGAGCTGCAGTGGGAATCAAACCCAACTCCCCAGGACCAAACTCCGCTGCATTAACCACTAGGCTATCCCTAATAGCTAATCCTCAGAAAATGTGTAAATACAGAACCTTAAACTCAGTCTACATAACATAAAGTGGGAAAGAAACATTGATAATGAGGACAGAACTGACAAATGCTAGAAATGTATAATGATGATTATAAATGGGAATGGCATTTTGTGTTCCTGAATTTGGACTTGAATAATGAAAAAAAAAGAATATCTAAATTTGTCTCTATGACAACAACAGCATTGTTGTTGGCAGTAATATGTTTCCCTTTACGCAGAAATTCATTTCCAGCACTAATGGTTATTAAGGAAGACATTCAGAAAACAGAAATATGTAGAACTGAGTATTTGAGACATTCCATGTAGTGACAAATGTTTTGCAAGAGGTTATGGAATGAGTTTGGCTTGCATCCCAGTGGTGCAATGAAACAAAATGGCTGAGAAAGCAGCAGGGAACCAAAAGGACAAAGCATGATAAGTGAATATGTTTCCTTTCCTTTTAAAAAAAATGGCAATAAACCTGAGAGAAAGAAAAAAGAAGGAACCTTTTTGAAATACAACCCAATTATGATATTTATTTGCTAGGATTTTTTAACCGCTTTTCTGAAGAAATTCACCCAAGGCAGAGTTTAGTAAAAACAAATCTAGACATAAGCAACAGACAATTTCAGCAGAGAAAAAATTTAAATAATATTACATATTATTATGTAGCATACTATTTACAAAGTTGACACAATGCACAGTAAAACATTTTAATGGATTCAGAGGCCCTTTTACTAATTAGTGGTTACATTAAAGCATTTAGCAGTAGCTTGCCTGTTTGCCCTAATCACGTGGGGGGTGGTAGGGTTGTATTTTTTAAAATCTTTTTGGAAGGAGGCATGGCATGAGAATGGGCCTTCTAGCATTATTCAGCTAGCAAATTCTGATTAGTACACTAACCCCCAAACTCTTTATATGGCGTCCAAAGAGGCGCGTGCAAATCTGAGAGCACTGCCAGTTTGTGTGTACAGCTTTTAACTGGTTAAAAAGCCAATCAGTGCTGATAATTGACTGCTAACGAGCAACTACTGGCACTAATTAGAATTTACATGCACATCCTTCTATGCGCATTCTATAAAGTTCTGTGCAAAGTTTGTAAGTCACACAACTGAAAAGAGGGTATGACGAGGTTGCGTGTCTATTATTTATGTACACTATTATAGAATCAGGCCTTAACTGGATAATCAGTCACCAACAGAAGGTAACCAGCAGGTAACAGTAGTTAAACCACCAAGGGAAAACGCCAGGCATAAACAGTAGAGCAAGGAAAAAGCTTCTCACAGCGACTTTCACAGCGTTTGCGTCCTACAGACTGCGGGGGGGGGGGGGGGTTCTGTGATGTGATTGCATGGAGATTTGCCTGTTTGACGACTACTCTAGGAACACATATTGTATGAGAAAATCCTAGACCCCTGATGCAGGCCGGTAGGGCCGAAACATGAGCCGTCTCGGGTCTCCTCTATTACTTTTTTGAATAAAGACTTCCCTTGGACACCATCTGTGGGAGGCTTTTTCCTTAATCTACTGTTTATGCCTGGCATCTTAACTGGATAATATTAACTTAACATGAGAGCATTTAGCGCCTCCTAGATAGAAGGTGGTAAGTGTTCTTGCTTTACTTTTTTTTTTTTGCAAGTCTTGCATGCTAATGTTTCCATTAGCACAGGACCGGCAAAAAAAAAATGCTTAAAATTCTGGCTTCTTAATTATGGACTTAAGTCCAAATTCTATATATTGTGCCTGAAAAATCAGCATCGATTAAAGACACTCTTAACATGATTCTATAAAGAGTGGGCACAATTTAATTGAACAAGCTAATCAGTGCTGATAACTGGGAGATAACAATCAACTGTCAGCACTAATTGGCAGTAATTAGGATTTCGGCACATATCTGATTCTATAACGGCTTGGGCCTAAATCCTATCACACATAACAATCTGAGGGCGTGGTTAGGGGGCTCTCCTGGGGGGTTTACCTGGATTTTATGTGCATTGATTCAGAATCACACCTAAGTGTGCCTAACTTAGACCCCAACACAGCACCGAAACAGTACTACTCACTCACCTAACCAAATTCAAGCAGGAAATAGAATTAGGCAAGAGCATTCTCCTCCTCCAATTTGACATGTCAAGTGCGTTCGATATGGTTAACCATAACATACAGCTAAGAATCCTAGAATAATTCGGAATCAGTGGCAACACCTTCAATTGGATCAAGGGTTTTCTAACTACAAGAACATATCAAGTGAAATAAAAAACAAACACATCGCTGCCGTGGAAACCAGGTTGTGGAGTGCCGCAAGGATCACCTTTATCATCGATCCTTTTCAATCTCATGATGACTCCACTAGCAAAGGCCTTATCCACCCAAGGCCTAAACCCATTTATCTACGCTGATGACGTTAAACTATCCAGCTTATTTTCAAAAGAGAAAAACGCCTATAGTGCGACCTAAATCAGGAGATAGACGCTTGTCTCCCAAAGGCGCCCAAATCGGTATAATCGAAAGGCGATTTTGGGCGTTTCCAACTGCACTCCGTCGCGTAAACGAATAAAGTTGACAGGGGCGTGTCGGAGGCGTGGTGGAGGTGGAACTTGGGCGTGGTTATCAGCCGAGGAGAGATGGGCATCTTTAGCTTATAATCGAAAAAAAAAAAGGCGTTTTGACCGCGATTTTGGGTCACTTTTTTTGGACCCTTTTTTTTTCACAAACAAGTCCCCAAAAAGTGCTCCAACTGCCCAGATGACCACTGGAGGAAATCGGGGATGACCTCCCCGGACTCCCCCAGTGGTCGCTAACCCCCTCCCACCAAACAAACCCCACTTTAAAAACTTTTTTTCCACCCCATATGCCAGCCTCAAATGCCGTACCCACCTCCATGACAGCAGAATGTGTTTGATCCTCTCACAGCCTTTCCCTGGGTCAGATGTGGCTCTCGGGTGCAGTACAGGGTCACATCAGCATTGCATTGTGGTGGGTGTAGGGTATTGGGCTCCGTGATTTCATTAGCTTTTGTTACAGTCTCACGATGTTGGTAGTTGGTAGGCTTTTCTCCCATGGTGCTTTTCCCCCTGCCTACTGGGTCAGAGTGTGCCCTGTTTTGTTTCTGGTAGTCCATGCGGTAGTGGCCATTTTTGTAAGCCAGTTTTAGTTACCTTTCCTGTGTTAGCCACGTTAGACAACTTAGTTCTTACCTTGAATGTGGCTGAAAGAGGGCATTGTACAGCATTCTGCCAGCTCTGACCTACTGCTCATCTCAGTACCAGGGAGACTCGTTGCCAGTGGGTCACAACCTCTGATCTGCAGTTAAATGTGAGTAAAGGCGGTTATTCCAATAAAGGACGTTTTCGGAGAGATTAGTCTTCAGGTGTCAACTGGTGTGCCAATGTTATATAGCAGCAACCAGTCCTAGAGGCCTGCGTGTATGCAGGTCCCTGGAGCACTTTTAGTGGGTACCGCAGTGCACTTCAGCCAGGTGGCCCCAGGCCCATCCCCCCACCTGTAACACTTGTGCTGGTAAATGGGAGGCCTCCAAAACCCACTGTACCCACATGTAGGTGCCCCCTTCACCCCTAAGAGCTATGGTAGTGTTGTACATTTGTGGGTAGTGGGTTTTGGGGGAGGGGGTTGGGAGCTCAGCACCAGTGGTAAGGGAGCTATGCATGTGGGAGCTTTTTCTGAAGTCCACCGCACTGACCTAGGGTGCCCAGTTGGTGTCCTGGCATATCAGGGGTGCCAGTGTACTACGAATCGTGGCCCCTCCCATGACCAAATGGCTCGAATTAGGACATTTTTGAGCTGGGCGTTTTTAGTTTCCATTATCGCTAAAAAAAACAAACGCCCAGCTCAAAAACGTCCATTTTTTCAAAAATACGGTTCGACCCGCCCCTTCATGGACCCGTTCTCGGAGATAAACGCCCATGGAGATAGGCGTTTCTGTTCGATTATGCCCCTCCACGCATCCCCTACAAACATGATCTGGCAGAAATCACCAACGAAATCAAGCTCAGCTTAAACATCATGAACTCATGGGCAAACACATTCCAATTAAAACTCAACACAGAAAAAAACACATTGTCTCACCATATCATCCCAATACAATGCATACAAACCCACAAACATTAACACCCCAGGCTACACCCTCCCTATCTCAGACAACCTGAAAATTCTCGGAGTGACAATCGACCATAACCTATAACTAGAGACCCAAGCGAAGGCCACCATAAAGAAAATGTTTTTAGCAATGTGGAAACTTAAACGAATGAAACCTTTCTTCCCGAGGGAAATATTCCGCAACCTGATACAGTCAATGGTACACCGACTACTGTAATGGAATCTATGCGGAATGCAAAGATCAATTCATAAAGAAACTTCAAACCGCCCAAAACACAGCAGCCAGACTAATATTTGGAAAAACGCGTTTTGACAGCGCCAAACCACTACGAGAAAAACTGCATTGGCTACCAATCAAAGAACGCATCACTTTCAAAATCTGCACGACTGTTCACAAAATAATTTATGGCGAGGCACCGGGATACATGACAGACCTCATCGACCTGCCAGTCAGAAACACCACAAAATCTACACGATCATACCTAAACCTCCACTACCCAAGCAACAAAGGACTCAAATACAAATCCATCTATGCAACCAGCTTTTCCTATTTAAGCACACAACTATGAAATGCACTGTCAAAAGCAGTAAAAACTATGCTCGACCATCTTGACTTCAGGAAATCATTAAAGACAGACCTGTTCAGAAGAGCATACCCCACCATCTCAACATAAAATACCTGGACACCTACGTCATAATGAAACCAATGACCTTAATGAACATTACCTGATTCTTCCTCCCCTCTCCCTCTCTAAAACCCCCAATATGTACTTTAGCTCACCACAATATCACTTTGTATTATCCACACCATGTATTTGTTCATACCGGAATCGGCTTTCGCCATTAACGGTAATATGTAAGCCACATTGAGCCTGCAAATAGGTGGGAAAATGTGGGATACAAATGTAACAAATAAATAAATAAAAATAAATATTTATAGGAGACCTAATAGCAGCTACCCACAATTAGGCATAACTTAGTACTAAGTGCAAATCTATAAAGGGAGCATACTCGTTATGGAATCGCAATAAGGGGCCCTTTTACTAAAGAGCACCAAAAAAATGACCTGTGTTGGTGTAGGCGTGTGTTCTGGATGTGCGCAGTTCCATTTTTCAGCACGCCAGGGGAAAAAAGGCTTTTTTGTGGCCGAAACTGGACACGCAGAAAAATTAAAACCAGTGCGCATCCATTTTCGGCTTGAGAACTTTGAGTTAGAATTAAGGTCTCATGCGCTAACCGGGTGGTAATCGTCAGCGCACATAAACTGCCGATTACTGACAGGTAAGCGCCACATAGTAGAAAATAGAAAATATTTTCTACTGTGTGTTTTGGACGCGCATCAAAAATGGAATTACTGCCCGAGGCATGCGGTAGCCGGGTGGTAGTTCCAATTTGACATGCATTGGATGCGCATTGGCGCCTACGCACCTTAGTAAAAGGGCCCGTAATTGCTTCACATTATTGGCACCAATATTTAGGTACTACTTAACAGGGCCACCGAGAGGGGAGCAGGGGGGACAAAATTCCCCAGGCCCGGGACTCCAAGGAGGGCCCAGCGCCAGGGTCTCTCGCCCCCTCTCCTGCTCCCAGGCTGCCGGCACCGCAGTCCCCAGTCTCCACCTGCCTACCCTCAGCTTCTCTTCTGTCTGCCACCTGGTCCCCTGCATTTAAAAAAAAAATCTAATCAATAGAAATAAAACAAAATAAAACATGGAAAAGAAAATAAGATGATACCTTTTTTTATTGGACATAACAATACATTTATGTCCAATAAAAAAGGTATCATCTTATTTTCTTTTCCATGTTTTATTTTGTTTTATTTCTATTGATTACCTTTAAAAGTGGACTAACACGGCTACCACACCTCTCTAAAAAAAAATCTAGAAATCGGTAGCACAGCACCTTCTGTGTGAAAGCAGCAGATCGCCTCGGGCAGGCCTTCCCTCACTGTGTCCCACCCTTCTCTGATGTAACGTCCTATTTCCGCGAGGGCGGGACACAGTCTGCAGATTTCGAGATTTTTTTTTAATGAAGGGGGTCAGATGGTAGACAGAAGGGAGCTGAGGGAAGGTAGGTGGAGACTGGGGAGTGCGGCGCCGGTGGCCTGGGAGCAGGAGAAGTAGGCGACAGCAGTAGCAATTGGGGGAAGGCGGAGGGGGCAGCGATTCTGGGGGGTGGGAGATGGGGCTGGGGGCAGCCTTGCCCCGGGCCTGGCTCAGTCTCTAGGCAGCCCTGCTACTTAGCATGTGAGAAAGTCCTGCATTAAAACACACTAACCCCCCAGATTCTATATATGGTACCTAAAGTTGTATGCTGAACTGTGGGTACACTTCTGAGATGTTCATGAAAATTAATTGGATAATGAGGTCTGAACCATCAATAATTGGGTGCATACAATCGATTATTGATTTTAATTGGCATTCATTAAAATTTGCGCGTGCATCTGAATGCGTGCTATTTCATAAGGCACAAAACCTAACTCCCATGGTGTGTATCTCAAAAGGGGGGTGTGGCCATGGGCATGTCAGGGAGGTGTTCTGAAAAGTTGCATGAGGAATGCAGAATTCTGCCTATCCACACCTAACTTGGGCACTGCAATGTTCTTATGGTGAAAGAAACAGTATGGGCTGTTGATCCTAATCAGGTAATCTTAATACTCCAGAGAACTGAAAAACAGCCAAACACAATCCAGAGGGTTATGTAAAATGAATGTAAAGAAATGAGTGAAGTGGGAAATACCCTCAGAAACCAAGGCTCCCGCAAAGGTCTGGTCAACGAAACACTATTATCTATAAAAGACTTTGTGCCCGTGATCTAGTTTCTTTCATGGGGTAAATATTCCCTGCTTCACTCATTCAAAATTGCCCGTATAGGAGCATCATACAAAATTGCCCATAATAGAGCACAAATTTTAAGAGTGAGTAACAAAAACTGTTCAAGCTACAGCATAGCATGCATCAACTTAACTTAATAAATGCTGGCTTGACAACCCCACATTTCAACTGCTGATTTTCAACGGGGTCCGATTGGTTTCACCCATAACAGGGCTTCATCAGGAACCACTCAGTTGGATCATACTGTCAGGGGTAACGGTCTATAAACAAAACAAATGCTAAACTCAGATTATCATACTCTTCCAATGTAAACACATCACTTCTGAAAACACAAAACAATTCAAAAATACAAAACCCACCCAACCCTAGAGCACTTAACTCAAGCTAACTAAGCTTCTCTTACGACCGATGGGGAAACTGCTACCACCGCACAAACAGCACAATATAAAGACACCTAAGTGAAATGATTCACAGCCGTGCAGAATTGAAAAACTGCTGACGTCATCGCAATCACAACTGTGCAACGTGACTGTATGACAAAAATGAAATGCTAAACATCTCCAACGATAAAATATCTATAAAAACACCAGTAATGGGCGTCACTGCAGCAAAGATCAAAAAATAAGGGCAATTTTGAATGAGTGAAGCAGGGAATAATCACCCCATGAAAGAAACTAGATCACGGGCACAAAGTCTTTTATAGATAATAGTGTTTCGTTGACCAGACCTTGGCGGGAGCCTTGGTTTCACTCATTTCTTTACATTCATTTTAAACAACCCTCTGCACTGCAATTTTCACCAGGTTTTAGCAAGCATACATCCGGCACCCAAAAGTTAGGCATGGGATCTGCGTTAAACGCTATTCTATATAAGGCACGCACCTTATATAGGTATTTAAATGTCTCTTTCTAGAATAACGCTTAGTGTTGAATTTTTTCAGCGCCATATATTGAAGTCCCTCCTATGCCCATATTTTAGTACATTTTAGTAAAAGGGCCCTATAATTTGGTGATGCAGGCTGATTAGGTCGAAACACGAATCGTGTCGGGTCGTCACCAATGTTTTAGAAGACTTTTTGAATAAACGCTGATTTGAACACCATCTGAGAGAAGTTTTGTTACTCTAAACCAGTGGCGTAGCTAGGGTAGTTGACACCCGGGGCCGGTCATTTTTTAACACCCCCCCCCCCCCCCCGAAATCCAGTACTAGGCATACCGAGAATACAAAACACTCAGGACCTATAGAGCAATTCTACCATACCATAAGGAGTAATTTGTACGAGTCACACAAGGAAAAGGACAGCATCTTAAACACTACAGTGAGCACTAGAACACCAAGAGGCATATTTTCAAAGCACTTTGGGAGGCTAAGTTCCATAGGTTTCTATGGAACTTTGGGAGGCTAAGTGCTTTGAAAATATGCCTCCAATTCACCTATTGTAAAACGAAAACAGACAGATTAGTACAGATCGTCGATCCTGCACAGTCAATGCCAACCGAAAGCCATGTCTTTTTCACAAACACAGATACACCCTAATCCACTATAGAATAAGTAATCATAAACTTTCTATTTTGACAAAAATTAAACTGAACCCCCGATGCCAGACTCTGCATACAATGCAACACCACAGAAACAGAAAATGTCCTCTAGCACTGTGCAAAATATAAAGACAGCAGATGTAAATTTGAAAAAACTAACAAATACCAATCACCACTTTACAAATTAACAAATAGAAATAAAACAAATAATATAATTTTATTGGACTAATACATTTAGCTTTCAGAGGCCAAAACCTCCTTCCTCAGGTCAATTCAGTATAGTACTGTTACAGTGTCCTATCCTGACCTGAGGAAGGGGGTTTTGTTCTCCGAAAGTAAAATGTATTAAAATTAGTCCAATAAAAAGATTACCTTATTTACATGTTCTATTATAAACATTTATTAACACAGCTACAAAACTACTTTATCCTAAAGCAAAAAAATAAAAATATATATTTACAGTTCGTTGTCTCTAGGTTCTGCTTTCCTCATCTTTTCACTGTCTTCCTTCTATCCAGCATCTGTCTTCGCTCTCTCTCTGCCATCCAGTGTCTGCCCTCTCTCTCTGCCCCTTCCATCCACTGTCTGCCCTCTCTCCCTTCCATCCACTTCTGCCCCTTCCAAGCACCATCTGCCCCAGTCTGCCATCTCTCTCTCCCCCTTCCATCAACATCTGCCCTCTATCTCTGCCCCTTCCATCCACCATTTGCCCCAGTCTGTCCTCTTTCTCTCTCCCCTTCCACCCACCATCTGCCCTTTCTCTCTGCCCCTTCAATCCGTCTGCCCTCCCTCTCCCATCCGTCCAGTGTCTGCCCTCCCTCACGTGCCCCCCTTCCATCCAGGATCTGTCCCCTCTCTCTCTGCCCCCTCTTTTCAGCCCCCAGTTACAGTCCCCTTCATCCACCACATGCCTTGCATCCCCCCCTTTCAGCCCCAGACCCATTCTCCCACCTGCCCCAGGCATGGACCCATTTTCCCTCCTGCCACCTTGTCAGACCCCAGTTCCAGCTTCAGACCCCTTCTCCCATCTGAGCACCCCCCCCCCCCCCAATCCCCTTCTCCCCTCCTTGATGCATCTAGCTCCCCACCCTCCCTAATCCCCTTTAAGCACCCCTCTGAGCTCCCCCACCCCTCCCCAATCCCCTTCTCCCCTCTCTGAGCTTCCCACCCTCCCTAATCCCCTTTAAGCACCCCTCTGAGCTCCCCCACCCTTCCCCAATCCCCTTCTCCCCTCTCTGAGCTCCCCCACCCTCCCTAATCCCCTTTAAGCACCCCTCTGAGCTCCCCCACCCCTCCCCAATCCCCTTCTCCCCTCCTTGATGCTCTCCCACCCTCCCTAATCCCCTTTAAGCACCCCTCTGAGCGCCCCCACCCTCCCCAATCCCCTTCTCCCCTCCTTGATGCTCTCCCACCCTCCCTAATCCCCTTTAAGCACCCCTCTGAGCACCCCCACCCCTCCCCAATCCCCTTCTCCCCTCTGAGTCCCCCCCCCCAACAGCTGTTTTTTTCGAAGCGCCGGAGAGTGGCAGGCAGCGCGCCTCGCGTCTGCCCTGCTAGTAAAGAAGATCTCACTGACGTCATCGTCCTTCCCACACTGAGTCCCGCCCGCCCTCGCGGTAATAGGAAGTTGCCTCAGAGGGGGGCGGGACTCAATGTGGGAAGGGCAACGACGTCAGCGAGATCTTCTTTACTAGCAGGGCAGACACGAGGCGCGCTGCCTGCCACTCTCTGGCGCTTCGAAAAAAAAAGTTTTAAAGGCGGAGCAGCGGGAGCGGAGCACCCCCCCCACCCAATGACACCCGGGGTGGACCGCCCCCACCGCCCCGCCCTTGCTATGCCACTGCTCTAAACCTTCCACTTTGTAGCACGTGCTGTCTGCCATAGGGCCTTTTGGCAGATAGTGTGTATGTGTAGTTAGTAAATGAACCCCCCCCCATAAGAGCCCTCTTACTAAGGGTCCCTTTTACAAAGGCGCATTAGGCGCTACACGTATGCAGCACATGCCTAAACGAGACTACCGCCAGGCTACCATGCCCCCTGGTAGTAATTTTAGATTTGGCACGCACCCATAATGCCTGGATGATTTATTTATTTATTTCCTCCCACGTACGTCATTTCTGACAGTAATTGGCAGTTGGCACACGCTGGCGGTCACTGCACATGTAGCACATAAGCCCTTACCACTAGATCTATGGGTGGTATTAAGGGTTCAGGCTGGTTTTGGACGCACGCCGGTTTCAGTTTTACCACCGCATGCCCTTTTCCTATCCCATTTAAAAAAAAAACCTTTATTGCAGATGCGGTAAAAACTGGCCCGGAATGCACTCAGTACACACGCCTAAACTACCGCAGGACACTTTTTTATCACGGTTTAGTAAAATGCTCCTAAGTGTAGTAAAATTTGCAGTTAACTTAACGTGGGTGTGGCAATGTGAACGAGGGAGGGCCTGGAGTTCAGATAAATGAAGCCACACAGAAGAGAAATAACATTTATTAAATGTGTCAGCTAGGGGGTCCTTTCAGTTCACAGGTGGGGGAGAAAGTAAAACATAAAAACTAGTCCTCATATGTAAAAATGTCCTCCTGCAGTACCAAGGCATGCACTACTGTCTCTCAGCAAGGCAGCATACACTCCTTGGCCCTGGTCTGACTCCCCAGAGTTCCCAGTGCAATCTTTAGCAGTTAACATAGCCTGGCCTGTGTCCAGCAAAGTCAAAGATATAAGTTTGCAAAGTTCCAAGTTCAACCTGGCCTACCTGACTGTCGCTGCTACCGTTCACAAATATGTGGTGGATACATATGCAGTCAGGCATCACTGCTTCCCTCTGGGCCTCCTTAACCTAGTTGTGCCCTGAGCTTCTATACTTTCTGGATCATGCCCTCCTGGCTCCGCCCCTCCCGTGTCACTTTCCCCTTGTCAGGACTGAGTGTTAAGGTGGCTCTGACACTGTGAGGGAATGTCATTAAGGGTTAAGGGGAAGTGGCAGCATCCTATTGACTCCCTCACAGTGGGAATTCACCACACAGTAGCTGCAAATTTTATGTGGTAACCAGGGGGGGGGGGGGGAATGCGAATCAGCATTTTCATTTGAAAGTCTTGCATTAACTGCCGAGTAGCATATAGTACTTGGCTACTGTAAACATAGAAGCTGCATGTTAGCCAGTTAGCAAGTGGTAAGTGCAGCCCGCTACCTGGCTTCCACACCCATTCTACACCCATGCCATGCCCCCTAAAATGAAAAGCACTTAAGTGTGGGCTACTATGCGGTAAATTACTGCAAAGCTCCTAACACAGCTCTGCCCTTGGAGTTATATGGAGCAGTAAACTGCATGTTAAGTGCTTAATGTGGTTTAGTACAAGGGCCCCTTAATGAGCTATGATTCAGTGATGAACCTGCAGGAAACTGCAAGTAAAAAGGTTAGATTATTCATAACAGCTAAACAGCCATCAGATAAAATCTTCTCTGTTAGCTGCCATTAAATAAGCTTCTGGAGATTATTAAATAAACTTCCTGGAACCATTGCATAAATCTTGCTGAATTGTTCTTTGGAACTGCGCAGCTTTGGAACTAGAAGAGGCTCGGGCCCCCTCTGATGTGACTGATATGATCAGATGTGTCTGGAACGCTTGATGATGTCATAAAAGCACCCTCACAGCTAATACATCATTTCCATTCCAACCAATAAAAAGCTGGATGCAAGGAAGCCGGACATAGTGGTAAAAGAGAAATACACCAGAACAGCATTGATCGTAGAGGTGTCAGTCCCAATTGCGTGAATCAGGTAGAGAGGAGAAGATCCTCATTCTGAAACCAAGAAAATGTGGCAGAAGGATACAAAAATATTTCCCACCATTTTGAATGCCACGGAAAGTTTGATTAAAGTTTCAATTTATTTCCGATAAACTGTCAATCATATCTAAGCAATTAACAACATTTTAAAAAGAAGGGATTGAGGAACTGACACAAGGAAGACCACAGATTAAACAAATAAGAGGAAAAAGCAAGTCTCAAGTTTATTACACACATTCTATCCCACCTAACAGAGCAAACCATCTAGGCAACGTAAATCTAAAAAGAACAATGAGTAGGAGAAGGAAAATAGGAGATAAATCGACATACACAAATTACATGTAACAAAAGGAACCTGGCTATTAATAGGAAAGACGGGGGGAAAGGGGAAAAATGAGAAGGATGGGGGAAAAACTGTAACCAGGAAAAGTGACCATATCGGGGGGGGGGGGGGGGGGGGGAAGCACAAAAACAATAGCAACTTAGTTACAGTACACATATTAAGGATAGTTGGGTCCAGGGAAACACTTGGTGGTATGCTGAGGAAAGCATGGGTAAATTATCTCAAAAAATGGGCAAATTATAGTTACAGGAAAGCCTGTTGGAAGAGGTGAGTTTTAAGGGCACTTTTAAACCTTTGATAAGAGGGTTCTGTTCTAAGGCATGCTGGGAGTAAGTTCCAGAGAGATGGCTCAACAACACTAAAGCAAAAATGGTGGAGAGTCAAATTTGTTCAAATCAATAAGATGTAGCATCTTATTAACTCCAGAGAGAAGCTCCCTTTAGTACCATGCAATAAATTTGAGAGACTGAGAACATCCTCCACAAACCCTGGCTTAGGAATGAGGTTCATTGCTCTCATGGTATAAACAATGAACTTGAAAGTACTGGATGACAAAGTAGTGAAAGCGATCCGCCAAGAACCCTGAAGATGGTTCAAAACTTTGGCCATAGTCGGCTGTGGCGTATTGATAACGCTGGGCAATGAGTACAGATAAGTTTTGCCACTAAAAGATATATACGAATTAAAATTGAGTTATAATGAATAGTTAATGGCGGAGGTGTTTTGCCTATGATGAGAATGTATGCTCCTTGATACAGTCCTGATTTTCTGAAGGGGATTATATAGTTGGATGGTATAAGGAGTATCCTCTCCAGCTCATATTATACGTGATTCACAAAGCTGTCCCATCTGCAGACATCGTCCCCTAAAGTCAAACCAACCCCTCTCCTCCTTGAAATTAGTGTAATATTCCCTGAAACAAAAGGGCACCCCCAGATGGCACAAAAAAAATCCCTTAAAGGTTGCCTATTGGGCACATTGCTTTGACAAATGAAATTTTAGTGTATTGCACTTTTTACTTGATGTGCTCAGAAAAAAAAAAGAATAAATGATAACTGTCCAAAAGAAAAAGATCTTACTGTCAGTCAGCTGATGAATGGAGGAGTTTTTATCATTATAACCATCTTAAAGGTTTACTGTTTGTCAGTTTATTTATTTATTTGTTGCATTTGTATCCCACATTTTCCCACCTATTTGCAGGCTCAATGTGGCTTACAATTTCGGTCATGGCTTTTGCCATAACAGAGAAAAAGATACAATTGGTATTACATGGAGAGCATGGATGACATAATAAAATAAAACAGGTAAAAAGAGAAACCTTTCAATTGGTATTACAGTTAGATAAATGCCTGAAAAAACTTAGCATACATAAAAATAAAAGCTTTTGGGGGTAGGGGGCACAAACCGTAATGGATCCCCCATTTATGAACATATCAAAGAGGGGATGCAATGCCTAACATTGCATACGATACAGTGTATTCTTTAAGCTATTCATATGAAAAATTAGCAGATGTAGGTTTCATACTAGGCAGTAGGTGGCAGTATGACATTCAAACTTAGAATCTGTTTTGACATAAAACTCTAAAAAGAAGACGCCGAGAATAATTTCATCCAATCATCCAGACGAAGCGTGACAGAGAGGACCGGTCTCTAAAGTAAAAATGTAAGCATCTCTAGGCAGGCTGAGAGTATGTACGAAGGAAACAGAGCTTATTTTGTGAAATAAGTACTTTATCAACTGAAGAACTTTCCAAGTGAACAAAGAAGTATTCCATTTGTCTCCATGCAGACTTCTTCGAAGGTAACGTTTCTGAAGATTTTCTGAATGTATATCACAAGCTAAAATATGCCTGTAGTATTCAGTTTTGCATGCATGCGGTTTGACAGATTCCTGTTTATTTTGTTTATTAATTAGACAGATGACAAACTTGCTTTGAGTTTGTCAAATAGGGGACTATTTTCCATGTTTTTATTGCTTCTATAACCAACTCCTGTTGTCATCTGAAATTATACACAGTTCAAATTTCTCCTTGAGTTTTATGCAAAAATCTAGCTATCTCTATAATCAGTAGCCTACTCAGAAAAGAGTGGTAGACAGTCAAGGTGACTTAATCATTTGTTTTGCTAAAGATAGGGATGAAGCACATTCCAGAGCAATAAACTTGACTTTATAACACACAAGTTGGCAGTTTTTGTTGAAAAAAAAAAAGTAACCACAGAAGAATATAACGCATGGAGATGGCTCTGGGTCAGATGCAGAACAAGGATTATTGTATTAAGTCATGACTTCTCAAGTTTATAATAAATGATGCTGTTCAAGGTTTTGAAGAGGGCATTGTGTCCTTCTGAAAATAATTAGCTACTTTTGGATCAGTCTCAGTACTAGTAACATTGGCACAAAAAATTTTTTTTTTTTTTTGTAAATCTTGACCATATTTTTTTTCACATGAGAGATCATTCTTTTCAGTAGAAAAAAAGGCTATCTGTCACGGTTTATGGGTTGTTTTCCAATAAAGTTGTCCAGCAGTTTCATTTTCCCAACGGAGCAGTGCCTTCCCTCCCCCTTTAATCTTTTTATCCTTTCCTTCTTTGTACCAGTAGCAAATGAGAAATTACTTGATTGCAGTAAATAAATTAAATCAGGGCTTCAATGTATCAGTCCCAACTGCAATGCTTCCAGCTCATAAGGTATCAGCACAGAGCTATCAATATAAACGACAATTTGTTTATCCTTAAAAGGATCAGCAGAACTATGGAGTGGAGGAATAGCCTAGTGGTTAGTGCAAGAGACCTTCATCCTGGGGAACTGGGTTTAATTTCCACTACAGCTCCTTGTGACTCTGGGCAAGTCACTTAGGGTCCCTTTTACCAAGCTGCGGCAAAAGGGGGCTGGCGTCGGCACGTGTTTTACAAGCGCATCGAGGCACCCTTTTACTGCAGCTGGTAAAAGGGAAGTCTCGCTTTCCTACAGGAAATAGTCGTGCAGCAAGTAAAGCACTTTCCGCATGGCCATTTCGGGTGAGCCCTTACTGGTGGCAGTAAGGGCTCCTACATTAACCGGAGAGCACGTGGCACTGCCCAGTTACCGCTGGGTACACTCTGGCACTAGAAAAATAAATAAATAAATTTTTGTAGCACTGAAAATGGCGCGCTAGCTGTGGGAAGGCTGCTGCAGTACCCGGCAGTACTTCCTGTATAGTGAGCGGTAAACCCATGTTGGGCTTACCACCGCTTAGTAAAAGGAGTCCTTAACCCTCTATTGCCCCAGGTACAAATAAGTACCTGTACATACTATGTGTAAACCACTTTGAATATAGTTTCAAAAAACCCACAGAAAGGTGATATATCAAGTCCCCTTTCCCTTTGTCAAGTACATCATGGTCTACAGAATAAACCTTTTTCATTGTTGGATTAATATTTCTTGCACATTTGAGAATTTATGTTGGAAGCACAGGGGATCACCAAATGTACTGTTTTTTTGAGAATGCCGGAATCTATGAGTTGATTTATTTTAGGGTTCCATAAAGTCTACACAACATATCTTGTAAATAAGTAGCAGAAATATTGATGTTTGCCATTACTATCATGAAGTGCTTACTGATAAGGTCCTGACATATGCCCAAAATGTTGTAAGAGAAAAAGAAAGGGATAACACTAGTGCAGACAAGTTCCATAGAATTTCCCAGAGAAAAGTGCTGTTTACATTTATCAGTGAGAGGAGCAGAATTGCTAACATTTTTAATATTCTTGTCTTATCACAGGGAGCGTTAGGTCTGGGAGGGAAGCTGTGGCTTCAGCTTCCAGTCTATGTCATCAACATTAATGGGAAGATTTGACTAACGCCTTGAAGATTCTCATCTCTACTTCTCTGACACCAAGAGCTCACTTTACTAAGCATTCCAAGGACCAGTCCTTACAGCCCTAGCCATGGGCAAGAACAGCACAAATTATGCTGCAATCTACAACCCCTATGAAAATCTCTACTCTGGGAACTTTTCCGACCCTTTCAATTACAGCTATGGCGATATCGACCTGCCGCCGGATCCTTCCGATGACGTGACGAAAACGAAGATTTTTTTCACTGCTAAGATCGTGATTGGGGTGGCACTCATTTGTATTATGCTTATCTGTGGCATTGGAAACTTCATTTTTATTGCAGCCCTTGCCAGGTACAAGAAGCTGCGAAATTTGACTAATCTGTTAATTGCTAATCTGGCTATTTCTGATTTCATTGTGGCAATTGTATGTTGCCCCTTTGAAATGGACTATTATGTGGTGAAACAGCTCTCCTGGGAACATGGGCACATGCTGTGTGCGTCTGTAAATTACCTCAGAACACTGTCCCTCTACGTTTCTACCAATGCCCTCCTGGCTATAGCTGTGGACAGGTAAGAACTGCATTCTTTTCATTTCACTAAAGTTAATGTCGCTTCATTTCTACTGCCTAATGAACAGAAAAATACTTTCTTTCTACAAACGTAAGAGTAAAAGAACATAAGACTGGCCATGCTAGGTCAGACAAATACCTAGCATAATCCGAAAAAGTACCAAGGTTCCATGCTACCAGTTCCAGGAATTAGTAGTGGGTTCCCCGTGTCTATATTAATAGCAGACTATTGACTTTTCCTCCAGAAACTTGTCCAAACTTAACCCAGATATGTTAACTGCTTGTACCACATTCTCCAGCAACGAGTTCCAGAGCTGAACTACTCTTTGAGTGAAAAAATATTTTCTCCTATTTGCTTTAAATGTTTTAAAAGTATTACCAGATAACTTCATGGAGTGTTCCCTTGTGTTTTTATACTTTTTTTAAAAAGCGAAAAATTGATTCACGTTTACCCATACTGCTGCACTCAAGGGGTCTTTTACTTAGCTGCAGTAGCATTTTTAGCTCATAGTAGAAATCAGCAGGTGGCATTTACCGCCAGCTGATTTCTACCTCGAGCTAAAAATGCTACCAGAGCTTAGTAAAATATCCCCTCAGTATTTTATAGACCTCTATCTTATCTCAACTGCCCCTTCTCCAGGCTGAAGAGTCCTAACCTCTTCAGGTTTAAACTTTAAACTTGTAATAGCTTTTTAAGTTGGGCTCCTTACTGTATGCTCCTAACCTTCAGTCATGAATAACTTTGTAAGCCTAAGTGCTTTGAAAATGCGCCTCCAAGTAACTCTTCTTTCTGATTTTATGAGACGTGGAGGGGCATAATCGAACGCAAATGCCCATCTCCATGGGCATCTATGTTCGAAAACGGGTATGTGAAGAGGCGGGACAGACCGTATTATCGAAAAAGATGGGCGTCCATCTTTCATTTCGAAAATACGGTTTGGACGGACCAAATGCCATGGATTTGGTCCCTTCTGACATGGGCGGTTTTTTTTTTTGGTTTTTTTTTCTGCGATAATGGAAACTAAGAACGCCCAGCTCAGAAACGTCCCAATCCAAGCCATTTGGTCGTGGGAGGGACAAATGTACAACACTACCATAGCTCTTAGGGGTGAAGGGGGCAACTACATGTGGGTACAGTGGCTTTTAGAAGCCTCCCATTTACCACAAGTGTTACGGGTGGGGGGGGGATGGGCCTGGGTCTGCCTGCCTGAAGTGCACTGCAGTACCCACTAAAAGTGCTCCAGGGACAGGACTTGTGTAAACTTGGCACAGCAGTTGACACCTGAAGACTAATCTCGCTGAAAACGTCCTTTATTTGAATAAGCACCTTTACTCACAGTTAACTGCAGATCAGAGGTTGTGCCCCACTGGCAACAAGTCTCCCTGGTACTGAGATTAGCAGTAGGTCCGAGCTGGCAGAATGCTGTACAATGCCCTCTTTCAGCAACATTCAAGGTAAGAACTAAGTGCTGTAACGTGGCTAACACATGAAAAGGATCTAAAAGTGTCTTACACAAATGGCCACTACCTCATGGACTACCGGAAACAAAACAGGGCACACTCTGACCCAGTAAGCAGAGGGAAAAGCACCATGGGAGTAGAGCCTACCAACTACCAATATCGTGAGCATTTAACACAAGCTAGTGGAATCACGGAGCCCAATACCCTACACCCACCACAATGCATTGCTGATGTGACTCTGCAGTGCCCTTAACAGAAAAGGTGTCACACTCACCGGAGACCCACATCAGAACCAGGGAAAGGCTGTCAGAGGATAAAACACATTGTGCTGTCATGGAGGTAGGTACGGCATTTGAGGCTGGCATACAGGCTGGGAAAAAAAGTGTTTAAAGTGGGGGGGTTTTGGTGGGAGGGGGTTAGTGACCACTGGGGGAGTCAGGGGAGGTCATCCCCGATTCCCTCCGGTAGTCATCTGGTCAGTTGGGGCACTTTTTTGGGACTTGGACCTGAAAAAAAGGGTCCAAATAAAGCGGACCAAATTCTCGTCAAAAACTCCCTTCTTGTTTCGATTATCAGCTAAATACGCCCATCTCTCCTCGGCCGATAACCACGCCCCAGTCCCGCCTTCTCCACGCCTCCGACACGCCCCAGTGATCTTTGTTCGTCTCCGTGACGGACTACAGTTGAGGACGCCAAAAATCGGGTTTCGATTATACCAATTTGGGGGAAACGGACGCCCATCTCCCGATCTGGGTCAAAATATGGGCGTCTTTCTCTTTCAAAAATAAGCTGGATACTGAATCTAGGAATAGGAACAATGGATATATCTATTACTTGGGGCCCTGTTTACAAAGGCACGCTAGCGTTTTTAGAGCTTGCTAACCAAGTAGATGCCCATAGGAATATTATGGGCATCTACACGGTTAGTGCGAGCTAATTTTTAGCCCGTGCTAAAAATGCAAGTGTGTATTTGTAAACAGGGCCCTTAGAGACATAAACATAAAGGGTAGTAGTAGCTTAAGGTGAGTTACATTCAGGTACTCTGGATATTTCTCTTTTCCAGGAGGGCTCACAATCTAAGTTTGTACCTGAGGCAATGGAGGGTTAAGTGCCTTGCCCAAGATCACAAGGAGCAGCAGTGGGATTTGAACCGGCCACCTCTGGATTGCAAGACCCCACCCTCTATAGGCACTGGTTATGGTGCCTATTACTAGCACAAATGGCCAAAAACACCCCCCCCCCTTTTTTTTACATAGCCGCGTGGTATTGGGCTGTATCGGCATTACCACACTGGCAGCTGCTAGCATAGCTTTGTAAAAGGAGGATAGATATTAAAGCACGATCACTTAAATTCTATCATTTACATGTATACTTGTGCACTCCGCCCACGATCTGCCCAAATTTCGTCAATGTGCATGCCCACAGGCCAAGTATGCGCCATCAAATTATGGTGTGTACTTTTCCACTAGTTAGCATTCTTTAAGAGGTGATTGGTGCACATAGGTGATTAAAATACTATTGGACATGACTGTGTACTCTTTCTGAAAGAGTGCACAATCTTTGTGAATAGTACACACTCTTTGGGACCGATATTCAGACCGCAGAAGGCAGCCTGGCTAACTCCCGTGGTTGGTGGCAAGACCAGATATTCAATGCCGGGCCATTTCTGGCGACCGGCATTGAATATTCGCTTTAATTTTGGCCGGTTTAAACATAACTGGCCAAGCCAATATTCATTGCTGGCCAGTTAAGTTTAAACCGGCCAAAGATAGGCCTGCTAATTAGGCGGCCTAGTTTGGCTGCCTAACTTAGCCATCGCTGCACTGAATTTTAGCAGATACCAGCTGTGGTGTTCCTTGGTCGGCTACAACCCAGGGCGGATCGCCACTGTGCAGCCCCCCCCCCCCCCACCTCGGTGCAGCATCGTCGTCCCCCTAGGTACAGCAAGACACCCCCTGGGTGCAGCATTGTCCCCCCTGGCACATCACCTCCAAGCCCCCCCCCCCCCCCCCCAGGTGCATTCTTCTTACCTGCTGGGGTGCTGAGAGCAGCCGTGTGTTTGTCAGCTCCGCCAATTCCCTGCTCCCTCTGCCCTGGAACAGGAAGTAACAGCAGAGCGAGCAGGGAACCGAAGGAGCCGACAGCTGTGCGGCTACTCCCTAAACCCCTCCTGCAGCGTGCTTCCGGGGTGGACCGCCCCCACTACCCCGCCCTCGGTATGCCGCTGGATACCAATTATATCGCATAGTATAACTGGTTAGTCACTAAAGGCTGACCGAGAATATTCAGTGAGAGATAACTGGCTATCTCCCGCTGAATATTCACAGATAGCCGGTTAAACGGTATTTAACCAGCCAGGAGCCGTTCCTGGCTGGTTAAATAGCGCTGAATATTGGAGGGTTTGTGAATAGTGTATACTCTTTCAGAAGAGGATACACTTTTTTAGCAAGACTGCACACCCTTTAAAAAAGAGTGCACTTCCTTAATAACAAGAGTGCACTTCCTTAATAACATTGCTCCCATAACTAAAAATGCCACAAAATATGGAAAAAAAATTAACGTTTTCATAAACAACACAAGAAATTGCATCACAATAAAATATTTAGGCTGCACACATCTATTAGAGAGGAATATAATAACAGAGCACGTAGGAAGGAAAGGAGCTTAAGCCCTTGTGTTATGCCTGTGTCAGGTTTATTCCAATCATTTTGTGGCTGTGACCCCATGATAACAGCCAAATACAAATGTGTGACCCCCCCTGGAGGTACAGAATAATGATGCACCTATAGAGAGCCCAACTAGGTTGTGACCCCAAATGCAGGTATTGTGACCCCATTTGGAGTCCCGACCCACAGTTTGGGAATCTCTGGTCTACGTTATAAAGTCACAGATGTGTCTATACCTTTATACATGCTCAGAGACAGGTTTAATTGGGTATATATATATATGGGCCATTAAGAACAGATATATACGTGCCCATTTTATATAATATCTGCATGTCACTGTTCCACCTATTTTCCAGTCCCAGGAATGTAACATAGTAACGTGGAGGGGCATAATTGAACGAAAACGTCTATCTCCATGGGCGTTTATCTCCGAGAACGGGTCCGTGAAGGGGCGGACCGAACCGTATTTTCGAAAAAAATAGACGTCCATGTTTTATTCAACAATTTGTGAGCTGGGCGTTTTTGTTTTTCAGTGATAATGGAAAATGAAAGCGCCCAGCTCAAAAACGAATAAATCCAAGGCATTTGTTCGTGGGAGGGGCCAGGATTCGTAGTGCACTGGTCCCCCTCACATGCCAGGACACCAACCGGGCACCCTAGGGGGCACTTTTACAAAAACAAAAAAAAAAGATAAAAGAGCTCCCAGGTGCAAAGCACCCTTCCCTTGTGTGTTGAGCCCCCCAAATCCCCCTCAAAACCCACTGCCCACAAGTCTACACCATTACTATAGCCCTAAGGGGTGAAGGGGGGGCACCTACATGTGGGTACAGTGGGTTTGGGGGGGTTGGACAACTAAGCATTAAGCAGCACAATTGTAACAGGTAGGGGGGGGATGGGCCTGGGTCCACCTGCCTGAAGTCCACTGCACCCCCTAACAACTGCTCCAGGGACCTGCATACTGCTGCCAGGGAGGTGGGTATGACATTTGAGGGTGAAAATAAAAAGTTGTGAAACATCATTTTTTGTGGTGGGAGGGGGTTAGTGACCACTGGGGGAGTCAGGGGAGGTCATCCCCGATTCCCTCTGGGGGTAATCTGGTCATTTAGGGCACTTTTTGGGGCCTTATTTGTGGAAAAAACAGGGTCCAGGAAAAGTGCCCTAAATTCTAGCTACAAACGCATACTTTTTTTCCATTATCAGCGAAAGGCGTCCATCTCTCCTCGGCCGATAACCACGCCCCAGTTCCACCTTCGCCACGCCTCCGACACGCCCCCATCAACTTTGTACGCTTCCGCGATGGAGTGCAGTTGAAAACGTCCAAAATTGGCTTTCCATTATACCAATTTATTCGTTTTTGTGAGATAAACGTCTATCTCCCGATTTGGGTCGAAATCTAGGTGTTTTTCTCTTTCAATTATAAGGTGGATAGTAAATGACGGCAGATAAAGACCTGTACGGTCCATCCAGTCTGCCCAACAAGATAAACTCATTTTACTGCTTTGAATGTAGTTGCAAAAACCACAGAAAGGCAGTGTTATCAAGTGCCATTAACATGGTATGCGATACTTTATATGTATATCCATGTTTGATTTGTCCCTGCCGTTCTAAAGGGGCACAGACCATAGAAGTCTGCCCAGCACTGTTCTTGTACTAAAAGTTCTGAAGCTAATGTCGAAGCCCCTTAAACTTTACACTTAAGCCCATCCATATCTATTCAGTCACGATCAGGGCGTAAACCGTAGAAGTCTGCCCAGTCTGCCCAGCACTGGTTTTGCTTCCCAATTACCGGGAATGCCTATATATATATCATGTAAAACCAAGTGCAATGTTTGTGTCCACTTACCTTTTGTGCACATGTCATCCTGGGCATAAGAGCCTGCTTGAGCACATAAAAAGCCATTCTACATGCTCAGGCCCCTTATTAAATTAGCCTTTTAATTACATAGATGCTTTAATATATGAAATTTCTTGAATGATTATTTATTTATTAGGATTAATTAACCGCCTTTATGAAGAGATTCACCCAAGGCAGTGTATAGCAGGTACAGTTTAACATAAAACATAATTTTGTTAACAGCATAACAATAGTAAAATGTCCTAGGGCCCTATTTACTAAGACGTGCTAGTGTTTTTAGCACGCCTAAAATTAGTGCAAGCTAAACGCTAGAGACACCCATATATTCCTATGGGTGTCTTTAGCATGCAGCACACACTAATGTTTAGTGCGTGCCAAAAACATTAGCGTGCCCTTAGCGCTGCTTAGTAAACAGGGCCCCAAGTATAAATATAGATACATTTATTTTTAGCATCATAGCAGGACATAATGGCATTATTGTTTAATCACTAATTATTACTCTTCTCATTATTCATATGAGACAATTTTATATTCTCAGCTCCTGAAGCTGATTTATTTCATATTTTATAAAATCCACTTTCAGCACCATGGCAGGAAGGGCTGTCAATGCACGACACTTTGCGCACGCTCAGTTCCACTAAAACTGAGCATGCACGCGACGAGATGGCAAGCAGGGCAGGCAATGTGCAAAGAACAGTGCTGGAGAAAGGCTTCAGCTGGCTGAGGTTGGGGACCTCCACCAGCCAAAGTATGTGGGGTTGCGGCAGGAAGGCGGGCCACACACTTTGTGCTCCGGATCCCACAAACATGGGGACGTGTGGCAAAATTAAAACCAGCCCACATCCATTTTCAGCCTGAGCAAGTGCTACTGGGAGTCATTGAGGAAATCAAGGGGCCCTTTTACAAAGCCGCGGGAGGGCTGTGTGGGTAGTGCACGCCAAATCAGCACTACTGCTGGGGTAACGCATGTGCCCAGCAGTAATTCCAAGCTTGGCACGTGCCAAATCCTGTGGTAGAAAATATTTTTCTATTTTCTACCGTGGGGGGCATTCCTAGTGGTAATCAGCAGTGCAGCCACATTGGCACGCGCTGCATGGTTACTGCACAGGTAGCATGTGAGCCCTTACTGCTAGGTCAATGGCTGGCGGTAAGGGCTCAGGCCATAAATAGGTGTGCGCTAGTTTAAATTTTTGCGCACACCCAATTGCTGGCCCATTAAAAAATGGCCTTTTCCCCAGCTGAGGTAGAAAGTGGCCCAACTCGAGCCAAAAAGACGCGGCCACACTACCGCAGGCCACTTTTTACCGCAGCTTTGTAAAATGACCCCCAATTTTATAAAAGCATATAGGCACCACGTTATCTTTGTAACATTTGCATCTATTGCCCATTCACCTATATGACAGTCCTCAAATATTCTTTATTTGAAAGAATTTTTTTTATTTTATTTATGTTTTCACAAAAGAAAGGTTAGTATATATAAAGCTCATGTCCAAATTTAGAATAAGATGAGTACTTACATTTTGGTATTTTGCCTTTACAAAATGGGCATAAAACAGAGATTTTGAATATTTCACATAGGCATCCTATTATGAAATTAGTTCCCGTGTGACTAGTTTCTTGGACTCCCGAGCTACTCTGTTGGATATTGTTCATACCCATAATTTTTATGTTTTAATTTATTTATGCATTCTTGTATCCCATGATTATCCAAAAAGAAGTTTCAGTTTAAAGTGGCTTACAATTTACATTTTGGAAGAGTTACAATAGTGTTGTGCAATGTTGAGAGGGCATCTATCGTTCATGTGGTTATTCAAAGATTTTTGAAGAGATAGACTTGAAGTGAAAAAGGTAGTGGTAGCTTTTGTGTTCAATTGTAGAGTTTTGGTAATATTTATTCATATAGGGGTCTTTTACTATATCAATATATTTTTTATTTTACATTTATATAATTAACGTAAATGCTTTAGCAATATCACAACTTAATTAACAGGAAAAACAAATAAATTAATCAAAAGAATGATAATTATTTGTGGACAAAGGGGGTCTTTTACTAAAGCTTAACTCGAGTTATCTGAAGCAGGGCCCATAGGAATAAAATAGGCCCTGCTGCAGATAACTGAAGCTAAGCTTTAGTATAAGACCCCCATGGTTTTTGAAGAGGTAGATTTGAAAGGAAGGCGACAATATTTTTGTGATTAGCTGTAGAATTTTTTGAAGAGGTAGGTTTTCATTTCTTTTCTGAATTGGAGGAGATTTGTGATGTTTCTTGATGGTTTTTGGTATTGAGTTCCCCACCATTTGGAACCCAGGTAGCTAAATCCTGCTGTGTAGATAGTTTTGCAGGTGAAGTTTTTGCAGTTGGGTAGATGTAGGAGTAGGTAGTTTTTGATTTTGTGGGCTGGCATTTCTTGAGGATAGTTCAATCATGTTAAGCATATATTCAGGTGCCATTCTGAATAGTATCTTGAAAATTAGGGTGCTCGCTTTGAAAAATATTCTTGCCTTGACTGGTAGCCAATGTAGTGTTTCAAGAAGTAGGGTTTCTCTTCCATATTTCGATTTCTTGAAAATCAGTCTTGCTGCCGTGTTTTGGACTGTTTGCAGTGATTTTTAGTGTGTTTTCCTTGCACCCTACATATTCAAAGACTCAATCCCCAGCAAATCTTCATGTCTTGCAATGTATTACTGTGCCTCTTAGTAAGTATGCCCCCAGTATTCAGTCCACAGTAGTCAGAGGTTTTAAACCCCTTTGAAAATCTACCCCTATGGGGTTTTTTTTTTCATTATTGCTAAGCTTGTTATATTAGAAGCACCATTTTCTACAGAACATTGAGGTAGGAACTGGGTCAAGGTTATTATGCTCCCATTTCCCCCCAGCGTTGTACAGAAGTACATGGAGCCTTTTGTAAAATTCATTCAAGGACGCTAGCAAATACACATATATTTGCTGATATGTATAGCAATAGTGACCATTTCACAATATATTGTTACACAAAAAGAGCGGCATCACTCAGCAATGACACTTCCAAGTTTACTAAAACAGAAAAAAGCGGAGATGACCAGAGGGGTAGTGATGTCATTGGAAGCCACACTCTAGTTATAACTTTTTTCTTTTTTTTTTCTTTCTTTTCTTTTAATATCATTTTTGTTCCCTAAAGGATAAGAATTGAAGTTTATTCCTTCTTTTTTTAATACTGTCCTTCCCAGTTTTGTTTTTACAGATGTGATAAGACCCTGTAACATTTTCTAAAAGTAATTATGGCAGTATAAGGGGCAAAAAAAACAAAAACATTTGAACATGTTTTTGCAGCGCTCATGGAAGTTCTGGCTTGTACCGCCCGACTACCATAGCAGCTCGGTGGTACCCCTAGCATGCCATCATTTCCGGAGCTACAAAATTGTATTTTGGGTTAACGTGGGAGCCCTTATCTCCACCTCAATGGGTGGTGGCTCCCTCCAAAATGGCCACGCGGCAAGTGCTTTATTTGCTGCATGGCCATTTCCTGCAGGAAGGCGGAACTTCCCTTTTACCAGCTGCAGTAAAACATGAGCCACAGCTTGGTAAAAGGGGCCCTTAACTGGTTAGCGCTGAATTTCGGCATAGCTGGTTAACTTTTTAGCAGCCAAAATAAACCCGAATATTGGCTAAATATCGGGCCCATCTTGTTAGCTCTCATTTGAAAACAAGGTTAGCTGTAACAATATAGATTTTTCTCTAAATAATTGATAGTGTAATGAGAAACCTTTATATATGTATTAAACATGTTTTAGAACTTTTTTCTTAATGAGATTATGAGGGGCATTTTTGATACAATGCCTAAATCCAATTTTGGACATCTTGCTGAAAACGTCCAAAACTCAAGTGGCAAGCATGGCCATTTTTGAACCTGAAAAACATCTGGGGGGTTTTTTTATTTCAAAAGTGGCCATTTCCTAAACATTTTAGACGTTTTCTTCTGGATTCTATATAGCACACATGGAGGGGCATAATTGAACGAAAACGTCTATCTCCATGGGAGTTTATCTCCGAGAACGGGTCCGTGAAGGGGCAGACCGAACCGTATTTTCGAAAAAAATAGACGTCCATGTTTTATTCGACAATTTGTGAGCTGGGCGTTTTTGTTTTTCAGTGATAATGGAAAATGAAAGCGCCCAGCTCAAAAACGAATAAATCCAAGGCATTTGTTCGTGGGAGGGGCCAGGATTCGTAGTGCACTGGTCCCCCTCACATGCCAGGACACCAACCGGGCACCCTAGGTGGCACTTTTACAAAAACAAAAAAAAAAGGTAAAAGAGCTCCCAGGTGCATAGCACCCTTCCCTTGTGTGTTGAGCCCCCCAAATCCCCCTCAAAACCCACTGCCCACAAGTCTACACCATTACTATAGCCCTAAGGGGTGAAGGGGGGCACCTACATGTGGGTACAGTGGGTTTAGGGGGGTTGGACGACTAAGCATTAAGCAGCACAATTGTAACAGGTAGGGGGGGGATGGGCCTGGGTCCACCTGCCTGAAGTCCACTGCACCCCCTAACAACTGCTCCAGGGACCTGCATACTGCTGCCAGGGAGGTGGGTATGACATTTGAGGGTGAAAATAAAAAGTTGTGAAACATCATTTTTTGTGGTGGGAGGGGGTTAGTGACCACTGGGGGAGTCAGGGGAGGTCATCCCCGATTCCCTCTGGTGGTAATCTGGTCATTTAGGGCACTTTTTGGGGCCTTATTCGTGAAAAAACAGGGTCCAGGAAAAGTGCCCTAAATTCTAGCTACAAACGCATACTTTTTTTCCATTATCGGCGAAAGGCGCCCATCTCTCCTCGGCCAATAACCATGCCCCAGTTCCACCTTTGCCATGCCTCCGACACGCCCCCGTCAACTTTGTACGCTTCCGCGATGGAGTGCAGTTGAAAACGTCCAAAATCGGCTTTCCATTATACTGATTTAATCGTTTTTGTGAGATAAACATCTATCTCCCGATTTGGGTCGAAATCTAGGCGTTTTTCTTTTTCAATTATAAGCTGGCTAGTGTTCCAGAAGTATCCCTAGTAGTCTAGTATCTAGGGTATGAGCAATCCCCCTCTGCTCTCATCCCCTTGCTACCTGGGATCAAAATGGAGGCTATGATCCATAGTGGTAGTCTTCTGGTACTACCATTAAGGGCCAATCTGCCAAATAAGGAGCGATTGCTATTGGCAGCCTAGTATTTTGCATTAATGTACAACACACTAGCTATTACCATTCTCCACACTCTGTCTCGGCTCTGCTTTGCATGGGATTTTTACTGCATTGGCTGGTTTTAGCACACTATAGCCATTAGCATAGGTTTGTGCTAATGGTTAGTGCATGTTAAGTCCCACACTAACTCTTTAACATGCTTTGGTAAATTTACATTACATTTTAAGGGGCCCTTTTACTAAGCTGCGTGAATATATGGGCTGGGGGGGGGGGGGTTAATGCAGGACTCTCCTATGCACTAAGGCCATTTCTAATGCAGCAGTCTTGTAGGCATTTTTCAGTACTTTTCAGGTCATGCACTAATGTTCGTATTAGCGCATGTTACCTTGAAAAAGTTAATGTGGGGGCACTTAACACGTCCTATTAAGAAGGTGCTAAGTGCTTCTGTGTTTAGTTAACAATGCTAGTCAGAACACACCAGCTGAATAACAATTCCACACCCATTCTGTGCCCATGATATGCCCCCTCACGAAAAAATAACCAACCCCCCTCCCCCCACAAATGATTAGGGCTAGATTTAGTAAATTTATTTATTTATTTATTTATTGCATTTGTATCCCACATTTTCCCACCTCTTTGCAGGCTCAATGTGGCTTACAATACATCATGAATAGTGGAAATATATAAGAAAATAGACATTTAGTATTGCAAAAGATCTTGGGTGACATGATAATGATAAAGCCTGATAGTAATAGAACAAGCAAAAATTGTCAGGCAGTTCTGGATATATGTATAGGAGTTCACATTTGTTGATCTTTGTGGTATGCCTTGTCAAAGAGATGGGTCTTCAGTAGTTTGCGGAAGTTAGTTAGTTCATAGATCATTTTTAAGTTGCGCGGCAGCATGTTCCAGAATTGTGTGCTCAAGTAGGAAAAGGTTGATGCATGCGTTAGTTTGTAATTTAGACCTTTGCAGTTGGGGAAGTGAAGATTAAGGAATGTGCGGGATGTTTTTTTAGCGTTCCTGGGTGGTAAGTCTATCAGGTCTGACATGTAGGCTGGGGCATCTCCATGAATGATTTTGTGAACTAGGGTACATACTTTGAACGTGATGCGTTCTTTGAGTGGGAGCCAGTGTAGTTTTTCTCGTAGGGGTTTCGCACTTTCATATTTTGTTTTACCGAATATGAGTCTAGCTGCAGTGTTCTGGGCTGACTGAAGTTTCTTGATTAAATGGTACTCAGCGCCCATTCTATAAAGAGTGCTCCAGGTTGCACGCTCTTTATAGAATAGTGTTGATTGCTGAATTCCACGCCCAACTCTGGACATGAGGACTTACCCCAACTGAAATTAAGGGTAAATCCTGGCGCACACGTTGGGTGCATATCTGCAGTATTCTATCATACTGCGCACAAATTTCTGAACGGCACCTGATCCACCCATGTCCCTCCCATAGGAACGTCCCCTTTGCAGTTGTGCATTGATACACATGGAGGGGCATAATTGAACGAAAATGTCTATCTCCATGGGCGTTTATCTCCAAGAACGGGTCCGTGAAGGGGCGGACCAAACCGTATTTTCGCAAAAAATAGACGTCCATGTTTTATTCGACAATTTGTGAGCTGGGCGTTTTTGTTTTTCAGCGATAATGGAAAATGAAAGCGCCCAGCTCAAAAACAAATAAATCCAAGGCATTTGTTCGTGGGAGGGGCCAGGAGTCGTAGTGCACTGGTCCCCCTCACATGCCAGGACACCAACCGGGCACCCTAGGGGGCACTTTTACAAAAACAAAAAAAAAGGTAAAAGAGCTCCCAGGTGCATAGCACCCTTCCCTTGTGTGTTGAGCCCCCCAAATCCCCCTCAAAACCCACTGCCCACAAGTCTACACCATTACTATAGCCCTAAGGGGTGAAGGGGGGCACCTACATGTGGGTACAGTGGGTTTGGGGGGGTTGGACGACTAAGCATTAAGCAGCACAATTGTAACAGGTAGGGGGGGGATGGGCCTGGGTCCACCTGCCTGAAGTCCACTGCACCCCCTAACAACTGCTCCAGGACCTGCATACTGCTGCCAGGGAGGTGGGTATGACATTTGAGGGTGAAAATAAAAAGTTGTGAAACATCATTTTTTTGTGGTGGGAGGGGGCTAGTGACCACTGGGGGAATCAGGGGAGGTCATCCCCGATTCCCTCTGGTGGTAATCTGGTCATTTAGGGCACTTTTTGGGGCCTTATTCGTGAAAAAACAGGGTCCAGGAAAAGTGCCCTAAATTCTAGCTACAAATGCATACTTTTTTTCCATTATCGGCGAAAGGCGCCCATCTGTCCTCGGCCGATAACCACACCCCAGTTCCGCCTTCGCCACGCCTCCGACACGCCCCTGTCAACTTTGTACGCTTCCGCGATGGAGTGCAGTTGAAAACGTCCAAAATCGGCTTTCCATTATACCGATTTATTCGTTTTTGTGAGATAAACGTCTATCTCCCGATTTGGGTCGAAATCTAGGCGTTTTTCTCTTTCAATTATAAGGTGGTTAGGCACTACCCTATAATTGGGTGCGTAAGTGTATTTCCATTCCGATTTGCGTTTCAGCCCTGTTTTGGTACCTTGCATCCATTGCAATGTGTTTTTTGTGCTGAAGTTTGAGCATGGAATTGGTGCCTTAACTTTAGGCACTGTTTATAGAATTCCCCAGTTACCCTGGGATTCTATAAATCATGCCAAGATTTCTACGTGGAAATCAAAGCATATTCTATAACGATCCACATAACTTAGTTAACAAGCTAATCAGCGCTGATAATTATATGTAAACTGCCAATTATCAGCACTAATTGGCATTAATTAGAATTTACGTGCACTATTTGCTAAGCATATTCTGTAACATAGTGCGCATAAATGTAAGTCGCGTGGAGGGGCATAATCGAACAGGGCGCCCAGGTTTTCATGAGGGCGTCCTCGCAGGACGGCCCCTCGAAGGGGCGGGGAAACCCGTATTATCGAAACAAGATGGGTGTCCACCTTTCGTTTGATATAATACAGTCAGGGGCACCCAAGTCTCAACATTTAGGTCGACCTTAGAGATGGTTGACCTAAATATTGAGATGGTCGACCTTAGAGATGGTTGTCCCCGGTTTTCAGCCATAATGGAAACCAAGGACGCCCATCTCAAAAACGACCACCTCTGGTGGTCATCTGGTCAGTTCGAGCACCTTTTCACAGCTTGGTCACAAGAAAAAATGGACCAAGTAAAGTCGGCCAAGTGCTCGTCAGGGACGCCCTTCTTTTTTCCATTATTGGCCGAGGACGCCCATCTCTTAATCACGCCCCAACCCCGCCTTTGCTACAATGCCAACACGCCCCCGTGAACTTTGGTCATCCCCGTGACGGGAAGCAGTTGAGGACGCCCAAAATCAGCTTTCGATTATGCCGATTGCATTGACCACTAGGCAAATCTAGGGACCTGCTTGCTGTTCCGTTGGGTAGGCTCATAATCTTGTCAGATAGCCTGGTATTCACTGTCACTTCCACTTCTTTGTGGGGGGTGGGAAGGGGTCAGGGCCTAGACACCTGCAGGCTGGAAAGTAATTGTAGTGGTGTACAATTAGGTACAGTAGATTTTTTTTCTCTGTTCCTGGAGATCTCACAATACATGATACAGTTGTTTTGGTGGGAAGTGTACCTGGGTGCCATTGTTTAAAGTCCACTATACTGACCACTAGGCTGCCCCTCTGCTTTGCTCTGTGTGGCCATTTCTTTCAAAATTATGCCAGGCGAATGTTTTTGTGTCTGTTTTTTTTGGTGTTCAAAAGTTGAATGTTTCACTTTCGAAAATGGCTCTTCTTTTTAGATATTTTCAGGCTAAGACATCTCTGTCTTAGCCCATTTTCAAACTAGAAAACTGGACATTTTTCCTGTTCGAAAATGGCTGATGGCCTTTTTTTTTTTTTTTTAAATGTTACTGGCAAAGCTTCCCAAATTGGGTCTTTTCAAAAATGTCCCTCTATGTTACTATAGAAGTCCATTTTGCTGTAGATTTTTAAAAACACACACACTTGTTTAGGTTCAAATGGTTTGATTTATCAAAAGGTAGATCAGTGCAATTGTGGTTTTTCTATTCTGTCTTTACTTAAGCATGTTCTAATTAGGATGCTCTGTTTATTCACAACAGTCATCTACAGTAGCGGATACTGGTAGTTGTGTAAAACTATTGCAGTTATAACATATGTTTGTACACTTATCTTCCTGGAACACCTACTGGCTCTGTGATCCTATTTCTCACAGCTGTTCATGGTCAATAATATATTTTCACTGTATCTTTACTTGAAACTAAATAAAAAATTATCTTGGTAGCAGGTATTGTGGAGAACAGCTGCAGTCTAGATTTCTGTCTTTTCACTGGCCCCAAATATATCAATTTGTAGTCGTCCAGGTTTGAAATCACAGCAGCCTTCATAAACCTGCTTCTGACTAATAAACATGAATCTGCCATTTTAACCAAAGATTCAACAAAGGTTTGCTGACTATCCTGAGTAACTTGATCCTCAGTTGTCAAAGTAGAGTCTATAATACCAAGATTTCGAATATTTGCAGTTACTGGGATTGAAACATGGATTCACCAATGTTCTGGCAACCCTCACACTTTCAATCCACCAAATTTTGTTTGTTTTTTTCTGGATTATTCATCAGATAATTGGCCTCCATCCACTTTTGCATAGTTGTCATACCAGACTTAAGCAGATCATAAGTCTGATCCACATCTTTCCTCATGGAGACAATAATGTGAAAATCATTTGCGTAAAAGTAATTGGCAAAAGTCATGCTGCTATTAACTAGCAAACAAAGGAGTGGGAATGCCCAGAGTGAAGAGACAAGGAGACAGCACAGTCTTTATTGTATCAAGTAAACAACTTTTGCCTGAAGACAACACAGTAATGAGCAGGCTTTACTGAAGCGTGGACTCTACACGGTCTGTGTTTTGGCTTGTGCCTTCATCAGGAGTCCAGGCACGGAGCCACATAAAAACATGCTGAATAAAGCAAAGCAACAACAAACTCTGGTCCATAGGCATATCTGAACTGCAACAGTGCAACATGAACTACGGGCACAGAACCCTTGTAAGGTCCACCTGCAAACATGCAGCTGTCACCTTTCTTTGTCTGTACAGCATCCCGCAGTTGGAATTTCCAATCTAAGGTTACCCACCAACAATCCCATTCCTTTGTTTGCTTGTATTGTTTCTTGTGGTTCTGCTCAGTTCTTCTTTTGTTATTAACTGGCCCAATGATTGTATACAAATATTGAATAAAATCAATGACTGGCAAACCCTTAGGGGCCCTTTTACTAAACCGTGTAGGCGCCTATGCGCACCTAATGTGTGCCAATTTGGAACTACCGCGTGGCCTGAGCGGTAATTTCATTTTTTATGTGCGTCCAATACACGCGCCGGAAAGTTTCCGGCATGCTGCGCTAACTGGGCGGCAATCAGCAGTGTATGTGCACTGATGATTACCGCCCAGTTAACGTGTGAGACCTTACCACTAAGTCAATAGGTGGCGGTAAGGTCTCAGGCCCAAAATGGCCTGCCAATTTTTATTTTGCTGCACGTACATTTTCGACCAAAAAAAAAGGCCTTTTTTTCAAGTGCGCTGAAAAATGGACCTAAGCGCATCCAATACACGCAGACCATTTTTCATTGCACCTTAGTAAAAGGACCCCTGAGTAACTCTCTAAAGTCCAGTGGTACAAGTCATTATCTTCATGTCTAACCTTTCACTTTCTTCCCTTTTAAAACCCCGGAAAACCAAGAAAGCGTTGCTCCAAATATTCCCATCTATGACAGTTAGGTCAATAAACAATTTAAAGGGGTGCCTGTTTGGACCTGTGAAATTGTTAAATATTAGCATAATATTGTTAAATATTAGCATAACAGAGCAAATATGTGCATATATTTTAGGTGTGACCACTTACACCAGCCATAGTGCTGGTATAAATGCTCATGCCTAGATTGCTTTAAAAAAAAAAAAGAACGGGGGCAGATCAATCTGATTCCAAAAACAAGGGCAAATGTTTATTGATATACAGTTGACTCAACAGAGTCCTGCGTTTCAGCACAGAAGGTACCTACCTCAGGAGTCAAAACACTTCAGTCAAATGGACATTTCTGTATGGTCGTGCAATGGCCCAGGAAATGATTATTAGTATTACAACATCCAGAAGACTCAGTATCAAAAGCGGACACTGAAAACTCTCGGCGTAGACACTGAGTAAACCCAATCAACAAAGTGAACAGAATGTGCGTTTCTGATACTGAATCTTCTAGATATTATAATACTAATAATCATTTCCTGGGCCACTGCACAACTATATAGAGGTGTCCATTTGATCAAAATGTTTTGACTCCTGAGACAGGAGCCTTCTGTGCCGAAACACAGGATTGTGTTGAGTCAATTGTATATCAGTAAACGTTTCCCTTTGTTTCTGGAATCAGATTTGACTTCCCCCATTCTTCGTTATTTTTGTTTTGTTTTGTTTCATGCATTTGGGTGTTCTTCTTCTTCTCCTTTTTAGATTGCTAAAAAACATTGTGTAAATTGTAGTATTCTAGAAATTAAGCATGTAACTTCCACCCAGCAGGTCACTTCCATTTACATTCCACCCAGACCTCACTCATGCATATGCCCTCCTTCAAGCTATACGTCATTGATTTAGATACCATTTTATAGAATAGAACGTAGCCAGAATATTGGCATTTATGTATGTATGTGCACATTTATGCACATTCTTGCTGCGTAAATATTGTCACTTTCCATACAGAATTACTCCCTTAAGGTCTATTAGAGAAATCAATTTGGTCTAAAAGTCCAGTGTCTCCTTTATCAATTAATTTTGTATCCTGCAATAAAGAAGCCACCACTGTTTCTGTACTGTAGTAGTATCTTAATCCTGATTAAAGAGAGTCCGTCCAGCTTATTTTCGAAAGAGATTGCCGGCCATCTTCCGACACAAATCAGGAGATGGCCGGCCATCTCCTGAAGCCGACCAAATCGGTATAATGGAAAGCCGATTTTGGCAGGCTCCAACTGCTTTCCGTCGCAGAGTCGGCCAAACTTCAAGGGGGTGTTTCGGCAGGGTAGCGAAGGCAGGATGAGGACAGGCGTGGTTACGAGATGGCTGGCTTCAGCTGATAATGGAAAAAAGATGGCCGGCTCTGACGAGCATTTCGCCAGCTTCACTTGGTCCATTTATTTTCAGGACCAAGTCTCAAAAAAGTGCCCCAATTGACCAGATGACCACCGGAGGGAATCAGGGATCACCTCCCCTTACTCCCCCAGTGGTCACCAAACCCCTCCCAGCCAGAAAAAACCCCAAACTTTTTTGCCAGCCTGAAATGTCATACCCAGCTCCCTGACAGCAGTATACAAGTCCCTGGAGCAGTTTTTAGTGGGTACAATGCCCATCCCTCCCTACCTGTTACACTTGTGGTGGTAAACAGGAGCCCTCCAACCCCCCCTCCCCCAAACTCACTGTACCCACATCTAGGTGCCCCCCTTCACCCATAAAGGCTATGGTAATGGTGTAGAGTTGTAGGGAGTGGGTTTTGGGGAGGATTTGGGGTGCTCAGCACCCAAGGTAAGGGAGCTATGCACCTGGGAGCTATTTTTTTTATTTTATTTAATTTTTAGAAGTGCCCCCTAGGGTGCCCTGTTGGTGTCCTGGCATGTCAGGGGGACCAGTGCACTACAAATGCTGGCTCCTCCCACGACCAAATGCCTTGGATATGGCCGGGTTTGAGATCACCGGCATTAATTTCCATTATGGGCGAAAACCGATGCCGGCCATCTCAAACCCGGCCATCTTTGACATTTGGCCGGCCCCAACCGTATTATCGAAACGAAAGATGACCGGCCATCTTTTTCGATAATATGGTTCGGGACTGCTTTTTGCGGCGCCGGCCATCTAGATGGTCGGCGCCGTTCGATTATGCCCCTCCCAAATAACCAAAATGATCAAGAAAAGATTTTTTATGTTAAATATTTGTAAGTCCTATTTTGTTATATTTTTCAGTGAATGTTCCTATCACTTCTAACAGTTTGGTCTTATTTGAAAGTTTACAAATATTATAGTATAGCATTAAAATACTTGCTTATATTGATTATATGTGTTTTTATATTTTTAGGTATTTAGCAATTGTTCATCCTTTGAAGCCACGCATGAATTATCAGACTGCTACCTTTTTGATTGCCTTGGTCTGGATTGTGTCCATACTCATTGCTATACCATCTGCTTATTTTGCTACAGAAACAGTATTACTCATGGCCAAAACCCAAGAGAAGACTTTCTGTGGTCAGATTTGGCCAGTTGACCAGCAAATTTATTATAAGTCCTATTTTCTCTTCATTTTTGGACTTGAGTTTGTTGGGCCTGTCCTCACAATGACTCTGTGCTATGCACGAATCTCAAGAGAACTTTGGTTTAAGACTGTTCCAGGCTTCCAAACAGAACAAATCCGCAAAAGGCTTCGCTGCCGTAGAAAAACGGTCATGGTCCTCATGTGCATCTTAACTGCTTATGTTCTCTGCTGGGCACCATTTTATGGGTTCACAATTGTTCGTGACTTTTTCCCCAATGTATTTATTAAAGAGAAGCATTATCTTACAGCTTTCTACATTGTTGAGTGCATTGCCATGAGCAACAGCATGATTAACACAATGTGTTTTGTGACGGTAAAAAATAACACTATGAAATATTTTAAGAAGATCATGCTGCTCAGGTGGAGGTCCACCTACAATCCAAGTAAGTCAAGTGTAGACTTAGATATCAAAAGTGTAATGCCTGTAACGGAAGAAGTAGACTGTTTACGACTCAAGTAAAATACAAAACACGGGCATGTTATATAACGTTATATACCACTTTCCTTGAAAGATATTTATGATAGATGATTAACATAATGTTTTGTTGACTCTACCTTCCCCGAAAACATTTTAGTACATTGATTTAAAGTCTGGAGACACTCTGAATTCTTTCCTGTGATACACTGTAAAGTGAACAGTTTGTAATGCTTGTAATTTTATGCCAAAATTGTTTTTATGCCAAAATTGTTATCCCACGTTCTTATTTTTAAAATATGATGTTGTGCCATCTGAACACAAGGGTTCTCACTTTGCCTGGTAAACTTACAAATGATAAGACCTCTGTAATATATGTCATTACTGTGGCACAAGTAAATACCTTGTGATCTCTCTTCTGAATCCTCTTAGTATGTATTACCTTTATTATTCTAATTTTCTATAGTTCTGCAAATGGGATAGATTATAATTAGTTGTAAGTTCAGTAAGCCTGATGAATCTGCGTAAAGTGTTGTGGACCTCATCCATTTTAATATATTGAAATTAAAGTTTTTGTATTGTGTTATGAAATGTGTCTCATTTAAGAGTATGCCCTGCACCAGAGCTGTAGCATGGAGCCGATATTCAGACAGAAGGCTGCTACATGAAGATAAGGGAATGATTTATCCGCTTATCTTTGTGCCTGATATTCAGCAGCCCTATCCATTTAGATGGACTATGATTATGACGTTGGCCTTCTTTCCCAGTCCTTGAGGCAGTGGCGTACCAAGGGGGGGGGGGTGGTGGGGGCGGTCTGCCCCGGGTGCCAGCGGGTGGGGGGTGCTCCGCTCCCGCCGCCTCCTTTAAACAAAAATCGGCGAAGCAGCGTCGCAGGCAGTGCCTCGTCTGCCCTGCTTGTGAAAAAATCAAATCTCTCCTTCTCCTCGTCTTGACGTCGACTCGGGCCTTCCAATCAATCACTATGTCCAGCCCTCCTCTAAGGTAACTTCCGCGAGGGCGGGCGCCGGGCGGGACATAGTGATTGATTGGAAGGCCCGAGTCGACGTCAAGACGAAGAGAAGGAGATTTGATTTTTTTACAAGCAGCAGGGCAAACGAGGCGCTGCCTGCGATGCTGCTTCGCCGATTCAGACAGTAGTGAGAACGGGACTGAGGTGGGGAAGGAGGGGGGCGAAAGTGACTCGGGTGGGGGTGTTCAGAGGGGAAAAAGGGAGGGGAGAAGGGGACTGGGGTGGGGATCTCAGACAGGGGAGGGGGAGGGGAGAAGGGGACTGGAGTGGGGATCTCAGACAGGAGAAGGGGAGGGGAGAAGGGGACTGGGGTGGGGGTCTCACACGGGAGAAGGGGAGGGGAGAAGGGGACTGGGGTGGGGGTGTTCAGAGGGGAAAAGGGAAGGGGAGAAGGGGACTGGGGTGGGGATCTCAGACAGGGGAGGGGGAGGGGAGAAGGGGACTGGAGTGGGGATCTCAGACGGGAGAAGGGGAGGGGAGGGGAGAAGGGGACTGGGGTGGGGATCTCAGATGGGAGACGGGGAGGAGAGAAGGGGACTGGGGTGGGGGTCTCAGACAGGGGAGGGGAGGGGAGAAGGGGACTGGGGTGGGGGTCTCAGACAGGAGAAGGGGAGGGGAGAAGGGAACTGGGGTGGGGGTGTTCAGAGGGGAGAAGAGGACTGGGGTGGGGGTCACAGACAGGAGAAGGGGAGGGGAGAAGGGGACTGGGGTGGGGATGTTCACAGGGGAGAAGGAGGCTGGAACCGGGGGCTGAAAAAAGGGGCAGAGAGAGAGGGGACAGATCCTAGATGGAAGGGGGAGCGAGAGGGAGGGCAGACCTTGGATGGATTGGAGAGGGAGGGCAAATGGTGGATTGAAGGGGCAGAGAGAAAGGGCAGACAGTGGAGTGGATGGAAGGGAAAGGGCAGACAGTGAATGGAAGGGGCAGAGATAGAGGGCAGATGTGGATGGAAGGAGCAGGGAGAGAGGGCAGACATTGGATGGAGGAGACAGCAGAGAGGGCTGACACTGGATGGCAGAGAACGAAGACAGATGCTGGATGGAAGGAAGACGGTGAAAAGAAGATGAGGAAAGCAGAAACCAGAGACAACAAACTGTAAATAAAATATATATTTTTGTTTTTTGCTTTAGGATAAAGTAGTATTGTAGCTGTGTTAATAAATGTTTATAATAGAACATGTAAACAAGGTAATCTTTTTATTGGACTAATTTTAATACATTTTGACTAACCTTTGGAGAACAAAACCCCCTTCCTCAGGTCAGGATAGGATACTGTAACAGCACTATACTGTACTGACCCGAGGACGGAGGTTTTGGCCTCTGAAAGCTAAATGTATTAGTCCAATAAAATGGTATTATTTTACTTTCTATATTTGTTTTATTTCTATTTGTTAATTTGTAAAGTGGTGATTGGTACTTGTTAGTTTTTTCAAATTTACATCTGCTGTCTTTATATTTTGCACAGTACTAGGGGACAGTTTCTATTTCTGTGGTGTTGCATTGTATGCAGAGTCTGGCATTGGGGGTTCAGTTTAAATTTTGTCTAAATAGAAAGTTTATGATTACTTATTTTATAGTGGATTAGGATGTATCTGTGTTTATGAAAAAGACATGGCTTTCAGTTGGCATTGACTGTGCAGGATCTACGATCTGTACTATTCTGTCTGGTTTCGTTTTACAATAGGTGAATTGATGTTCTAGTGCTCACTGTAGTGTTTAAGATGCTTTCCTTTTCCTTGTGTGACTCGTAGAAATGACTGCTTATGGTATGATAGAATTGCTCTATAGGTCCTGAGTGTTTTGTATTCTCGGCATGCCTAGTACTGGATTTTGGGGGGGGGGGGGGTGTTAAAAAATGACCGGCCCCGGGTGTCAACTACCCTAGGTACGCCACTGCCTTGAGGGCCACCAATGGGTCAGGTTTACAGAATATCCCTAGTGAATATGCATGAAGGAGACATTATCTCGGAGATTCTGTATATCACGCCTAGCATTCCATGATGAAAGCATATTCAATAACAATTCACTTAACTTAATTGGCTTAACAAGCCAATCAGTGTAGAGAACAGCGCTTAACAAGCAATTATGAGCACTAATTGGCAATAACTAGAATTTACACGCATAACTCACTCATTTTCTGTAAAGCACTGCTCCTAAATTCTAATGCGTGCATCTAAAAAGGGGTGTGGCTATGGACAGGGACATGGGATGTTGTGGGCATTCCAACAAACTACATGCACGGTTATAGAATACACCTGCTCTGCGCGTAACTTAGTCATCGGTGTTTACACCGTTTTACTTGGCATAAATGGACGCACCTATAGTTGGGTGCAGTCATGCCCACTATGAGTATATTCTATACCGTGCATAATTCTAAACAGAGTTTATAGAATATGCCTATATTCCACGTGGATTTTTCAGGCGCTATATATAGAATCTAGCCCTATATGATTACTACCTCTATTGTATGCAAGTCTCTCTTATAAATAATCCTTAGGTATAGCTTGAAATTTTGACTTATTGGCAGCCCTTGAGGACTGGGAGCTGAATTCTAAGGGATTGTAAAATTATAAACTTAATTGAATGACTTATGCTTTTAAGTTTGGACTGTTCTTTGTATGGAGCCCTAATTGGATAATTTTATCTGGATAGTAAGAGAACATCACTACTATCTGAATAAATTTTAGCCCCAGCTCCAAAACACTTAATGCCAAATCAAAAATTATCCACTGGCCTGTGTAAGATTTAAAAACAAACTTATGCAGACAAGTGCTTCTGAATATTGACCCTATTGTTTTTGTACATATTTATTGTCTTTGTGAAAATTTAACAGACAACTCTGAATGTTACAAAATAAAATATTATTTATGAGAACTTATCAAGAATGTCAATTTTATTTTTCATGATACATATATCACCTATTCTACATCTTTCTTTTAAGCAGATTTGTTACCTATTCTTACTCCCTGTCAAGAAAAATCATATTATTAGCTAGACACAATATCAGTTTGATTCCAATCAATTAGATGGGTTGGAACACAACCTTTAATTATCCTTAATGTTGCTGCTTTTGTTTAAAAAAAATACAAGCAATTAAAAATCACTCTGCTCGTGAGAGCATGTAGAATTATTCTTTGAGTATCATTAACAGTGTATGATATTTAAACAATGCCTTTCAATAAAACTATATACAAGCTATTTAACTAAATTATTCAAAGACATAAAAGAGACATAAAGGATAATATTTAGAAATGAGTGTGGCAGTTTGGAATAACATGGGTCATTTACACACTATTCAGCTGCTCATCATCCATCGATTCCTTTACAATCAAATAACAGCACATCTTCGCATAATTGGATGAAATAATACATCTTCATTGAAACAGATGTGACCTAAGTTAAAACAATAAGAAACACCGCAGCCAAATGCTAGACATAGACTGTCATTTGAAATGAGTTGTTCACTGATAAGAATGCACACTCTTATAGGCCCTGATGATCAACAGCATTGTAAAATTAGCACAGGAACAGTGCAGAGAAATAAAGCCCCGATGATCAGAGCTAATAGCATGCAAATTTAAGCACGCTATTAGCTCTAATAACTGGGGTACTTCTTCGGGGCCATTGTGCCTGAGCATGCACCCAAGGCACAATCCTCCCACAAAAGTTGACAGGTCTGGGCTTTCAAAAAAACCTCAGACCTGTCCACTCTGGTAGTACTCCCCACAAACCACAACCTGATGCAACCCCCACCCCCTGACAGAATAGAGGGCTGGAGGTCCAGTGGACCTCTAGCCCCCTAACCCCCCAATAATAAAAATCAATAAAAAAAAACTCCCTGGTGGCCTCCAAACACCCCTTTACCTTGCAATGATAGCACCGCACTCCCTCCTCTTACAGCGCCACCTCCAAAATTGTGGTGCTCTGCCCTGCCTAGTGCATCCTAGGATGTGCTGGGCAGAGCTCCTTATATGGTAGAAAAGCCCCGCCTAGCACATCCCAGGATACACTGGGCAGGGCAGAGCACCACAATTTTGAAGATGGCACTGTAAGAGGAGGGAGTGCTACTTCCTTCTCCATCATTGCAAGGTATGGGAGGTTTGGGGGGCACTAGTCCAACAGGGCAGGTAGGAAGTGGGGGTAGGGCTGTCCACTGGGCCACCAGGGAGGTCTTTTTAGTGTTGGGGGATGTAATAAAAAGGATTTTAGAGATTGCTTTTCAACTCTATCTGCCTTGATTAACAAGTGCACTTGGGGTCTGTATTGTTGATTAGAAGTAATTCTGTTTAAAAATGATTGTTTAACTTTGATTGTGTGAAAATAAGTTGGAATGCATAAGATAAGACACAGCTCTAATTAATTTGGTATGTGAAGAGGAGGATGGCGCTTGTTTTCGAAGTTCAGACTGGCCACCTGGACTTGGAAACATGTGGCCACATTCCCACAGTATGGCTTGTTTACCTATTCTCAAGCATTCTGTAATTCCTGACCAGTGATGTTGTATGTATGTGTATACCTGTCTTGTAGCTTTCTTTTAGATGATTTAATCAATGTATATTGTGAAAGATCCTCCCCTCCGCCCGAGGGTCTTCGAGATCTTGCCTTCACCCTGGCCACTCAGCCTCCCGGCCCACTGCAGTCCACAGGGCAGGGCTCAAAGAAAATAAACTTTGAGAAGGTAAAAGTCACCAAGCTCCTTTATTGTCAGGGATTCACAGTTCAGTAACTTGCAAAAGGAATCCTGCAGCCCTTCAAACAGTTGCTCCTGCTTTTCTCCCAGGGCCCAGGTACAGCAGACAAAAAACCGTGCAGCTCTCTGCTGCTTCAAGAAAAAAAAACAGTTGGAGCCAATTTAACAGTCCCCAAAGATAGATTCCCCTGTAGTCCAACTTCACAACCAAAAGGAACCCAGGTAGCGGGGCCCCATGCTTGGGTTTCTGCAACAGTTCAAAAACCTCAACGTTCCTTGGGCCTCAGTCCACAAAAGGACAAAAAAAACTGTAGCTACTTTCCCCTCCCCCACACAAAAGAAGGTTTGTTTTCCCAACAGTTCAAAATCCACAGGGCTCAATGCCTTAGCACCCAATTCAGACACACAGTCTCTTCACAAAGACACAGCCTGAACTCCTTTGGGAAAGAGGAAAAGATCCCACCCATTCAGGGTCACTCTATTACTTCACTGACCCTCCTCCCGCATGACCTTTCCATTTTCAGCCCCAGCTCTGACGCCAAGAGTTCACCTGGTTTTTCAGTTTAGCTTTCAAGGCATGAGCCCAGGCAGAAAGGTCCATAGGTTCCTCAGAGCCTGCCTCCTGCTCCTTCTCTCCAGCAGCTTGCCAGTCCATGGGCTCATTCTCCTCTCCTCTGGGCAACTGTTCCTCTTTTACTTGATTACCCTCCAGGTGCCCCTCCCCTTCCTTGTTAGAGCTCTCCCCTCTGGCCTAATGGGGAAGATAATCTCTGTACCAGGGTTTGCCCCGGGGTTGCTGGGAAATGTAGTCTCTGCCTCTCCTCCATTTTACAGGGGTCACTAACCTTTCTCTGCTCTCTCTCGGGGGATGATGGGTAATGTAGTCCTTCTCCCTCCCCCCTTGCTTAGGGGGCATTACTACTTCTCCTCTCGCTCTCTGTGGCTGGAATGGAGGCAAGGCTCTGTTCGGCCTTCTTCTGCTCTTGAGCCTCCTCACTTCTTCCCCCTCCACTTCCATCTGTTCAAAACCCTTATCCTCCCCTTCACATACCCCACCCCCTTAAGAGAATGCCCCTCTCGTGAACCTTAGGCTCGTTATCCTCCTGTCCGATTCGTGATAGAGCATCGACATTGCCCAAGGCACTGCCAGGTCAATGCTCCACTGAATAATGGAAGGGCTACAGCGTCAGATACCAGTGCATGAGGCGGCCATTATTGTTCTTCATTTGATTGAGCCATTTGAGGGGAGCATGAGTGGTTACCAATCTAAACTCCCTCCCCTCCAAATACACTTGGCAGGCCTGGACTGCCCACCTAATGGCCAAACACTCCTTTTCAATCGTGGAGTAGTGTGTTTCATGTGGGAAGAGCTTTCTACTCAAATACAGCACTGGATGCTCTTCCCCCTCATGCTCCTGGGACAACACTGCTCCTAGCCCGACTCCTGAAGTATCAGTCTGCAGGAAAAAAATTTTCTTAAAATCTACAGCTTTTAACACAGGTTCCTGACACAGGGCCCTCCGGAGGGTTTCTATCGCCTGTACCCCGTCCTCATCCCACAATAACTGATTGGGCTTATTCCCCTTCAGCATGGCAGTAAGGGGTGCTGACAGGGTAGAGAAATGGGGGATAAACCGTCTATAATACCCTATGAGCCCTAGGAACCTCCTTAACTGCTTCTTAGTGCTAGGCCGGGGAAACTCCTGGACGCTCTGGACCTTGTCAATCAGGGGCCTGACTTCGCCTTGGCCTACCATATACCCCAGGTATTTCACTCTCCTTTGGGCAGAGGGGCCTTTCTCCGGTACCCCTGGCCTAAAACTCTCATCTATCTGGGGACCCAGGTCTTCCTCCGCCTCTTTGTCTGCCCTCGCCTTACAAATCCTTCTGGGCTCCACCATCCCCTCACCTTGAAAAGGGAAAATTTGATCTAAATTGGGCTCGAATGCCTGGCGCTCTCGTGCCGGCGCTCGGGTGGCCACCCTAACCTTCTTACTCTTTATATATTCTGCAAACGGTGGCCAATCCCTGCCCAAAATCAACTCTTGGGGCAATCTGGGCAAAACCGCTATGGCGAGCTTTATCTTTCCCGTGGGACCCCTAATGCTCACCCGGCGCAACCTGTACGGAGTGCTGGCCCCATGGATACACTGGATCCCCACCTGCCCGGCACCAGTCTCCCTGTCCGGCCCTCTGGTATCCCTTATCTTTTCCCACAAGCCTCTTGACATCATTGATTGGTCCGCCCCGGAGTCCAACAGAGCCTTCACCGGGATGCCCTCCACCTCTACCTCCTGGGTATAACTATATTGGGCACTGGGAGAGACCCGGGAGATCCACCCCGCTCGACCAGGACACCTATTTTGGAAATGCCCCCTCCCTCCACACTGGTAGCAGAGACACTTTTGAGACAACCCGGCCCCCTTCGTGACCCTTCCCTTAGATTGGCCCTTAAATCGGGGAAAGAGGGGTCCGAGGCTCCCCAGACACCCCTCTGGAATCGAGGATGACAGCCCCAGCCCCTCAGGAAAGCTACCACTTGCTTCCCCTCCCTTTTGGTCTTTCCCCACCTTACCCCACTCCTGGGCTTCCATACCGCATTCTAGGCTCCCCACAGCTTCCTCCAGGGTACGACACCCCCTCCGTACCACCAATACCCTTACTTCCTCGGGTAAGGCTTGCAGGAATTGTTCTAACACTATTTCCTGTAGGATATCTCCCACCATACGTCCCTCCGGCTCTAGCCACTTCTTCGCTAGGTCCATCAATTTCGTGGCTAGGCCCTTGGGAGACTCCCCTTTCCCCCAAGCTAGGGCTCTAAATTGCCTCCGATAGGCCTGAGCACTAAGGCCATACCTATCCCTGATGGCCTCTCTCACCCTACGGTAATCCCCAGCATCTGTGGGCGATAGTCCACGGAAAGCAGCTAGTGCCTCCCCTGATAGAGAGGGGGCTAAACGAATGGCCCATTGTTCTTGGGGCCATTTAGCGGCCACCACCACTCTCTCAAAAGCACACAAAAAGTCATCGACATTGTCCTTTTCTGTCAGTTTACCCCAGGTGAGCCAGTTCATGTGATAAGGCCCTACCATGCTTGTCCCATCAACAGTCAAGTCCCGGTCTCTTGACCCACTCATGGCTTTCTGGGCGTGTGCTTCCCTCTGCAGGAACTCCTGGAACAAGTCCATTACCGGCTGCTGCTGGGCTCGAATAGCCGCTAGGGCCTCCCCGATCATCTTTTCTGCCAATTCATGCTGCTTTTGGAATTGCAGGGTCATCCAGGTGAAAACCTCCTTAGGATCCATCGTGGGTGCTGCTGCCGTCATCTACAAAGAGGGCACAACAAAAAAAATTCTCCAAGTGCGGCACCGTGACACCTGGTCCCCGCTAGCCACTCCTTTCTCACCTCCACTCCACCCCTGCTCCCGTATATGCTTACCGGAAGCAAAGACGAGTCTGCGCTGCTCTCAGCGTTGGCCCCCTTGACGGGATTCAGGCTCCCCTTGGGTCCGTCTGCCTTCTGCGTGGACGTCCGCTGTGGATCCCACCACTGCCACCACTTGTGAAAGATCCTCCCCTCCGCCCGAGGGTCTTCGGGATCTTGCCTTCACCCTGGCCACTCAGCCTCCCGGCCCACTGCAGTCCACAGGGCAGGGCTCAAAGAAAATAAACTTCAAAAAGGTAAAAGTCACCAAGCTCCTTTATTGTCAGGGATTCACAGTTCAGTAACTTGCAAAAGGAATCCTGCAGCCCTTCAAACAGTTGCTCCTGCTTTTCTCCCAGGGCCCAGGTACAGCAGACAAAAAAACCGTGCAGCTCTCTGCTGCTTCAAGAAAAAAAAACAGTTGGAGCCAATTTAACAGTCCCCAAAGATAGATTCCCCTGTAGTCCAACTTCACAACCAAAAGGAACCCAGGTAGCTGGGCCCCATGCTTGGGTTTCTGCAACAGTTCAAAAACCTCAAAGTTCCTTGGGCCTCAGCCCACAAAAGGACAAAAAAAACTGTAGCTACTTTCCCCTCCCCCACACAAAAGAAGGTTTGTTTTCCCAACAGTTCAAAATCCACAGGGCTCAATGCCTTAGCACTCAATTCAGACACACAGTCTCTTCACAAAAACACAGCCTGAACTCCTTTGGGAAAGAGGAAAAGATCCCCCCCCTTTCTGGGTCACTCTATTACTTCCCTGACCCTCCTCCTGCATGACCTTTCCCCTTTCAGCCCAGCTCTGACACCAAGAGTTCACCTGGTTCTTCAGTTTAGCTTTCAAGGCATGAGCCCAGGCAGAAAAGTCCATAGATTCCTCAGAGCCTGCCTCCTGCTCCTTCTCTCCAGCAGCTTGCCAGTCCATGGGCTCATTCTCCTCTCCTCTGGGCAACTGTTCCTCTTTTACTTGATTACCCTCCAGGTGCCCCTCCCCTTCCTTGTTAGAGCTCTCCCCTCTGGCCTGATAGGGAAGATAATCTCTGTACCAGGGTTTGCCCCGGGGTTGCTGGGAAATGTAGTCTCTGCCTCTCCTCCATTTTACAGGGGTCACTAACCTTTCTCTGCTCTCTCTCGGGGGATGATGGGTAATGTAGTCCTTCTCCCTCCCCCCTTGCTTAGGGGGCATTACTACTTCTCCTCTCGCTCTCTGTGGCTGGAATGGAGGCAAGGCTCTGTTCGGCCTTCTTCTGCTCTTGAGCCTCCTCACTTCTTCCCCCTCCACTTCCATCTGTTCAAAACCCTTATCCTCCCCTTCACAATATACAAATGTAATAAATAAATATCTTAATCATTGTAGATTTTAGCACTTCTAATAAAGGTCTCATTTACCTAATACGAATCCAAAAGAATCCACAGTAATTATTGAGTAGTCTGTGTCAGTGAGGCAGGATGTAAATCCATAGCAGTACATTTTTGGCGAAGAGCGTATGGGATTCGTACAAACAATGACACCTTTTTAAGAGGAATGCAGAGGAGAGTTGAATTCCAAGGCTGGAATGAGGTACTATATGTTATTATAGCCATTGAGTGGTCATAATGGGAGGAATAGGATTCCGGTTTAAACGAATCATTGCCTTTTGTTGTGGTTTGCTGCAGGCAAAAAGTTAAAACAAAAAGGGAGAAGGAACGGTATCACATACTATCTTGTTAGGTAGACTGGATGGACCATACAGGTCTTTATCTGCCATCATTTACTATGTTACTATGTAACAGTATTGCTTATCTGAAAACCCGTTAGAGCCGGGATAAACAGCATAGGAAAAGTACAGAATTGGAATGATAAGTGTGTGATTTACAGTTAAAATGAGATGCTTGCCAGAATACTTTACTAAATGATAACTGAGCGTGCCATTGTAAGAGTAACGTAGTATAAATATAAGAAACGAAGAAGGGAAAATTAACAAAAAGAAAGTACATTTATATCATAATTTAAAATTATGCTTAGACTCATTTGGAGTCATTAATTGCACATATAAAGGACAAGGGATGGGAATAAGTTTTAATAAGATACAAGGACCGTCTCAGGCAGGGAAACTTTTAGACATAGGAATTTGTTAATTGCAAGCAGCACATAAGTAAAATGCTAGCACCGGGTAATCAGGAAAAAATATGACCTTGATCGGAAGGGAGAAGAGTAGCAGGTTTTTAAAAAAAAAAAAAAAAGAAAAACAGGCTTTTGAGCAGACAACACAGATTGTTTCAGATCTGTGGCCAGTGCAACTAGAAGTAGAATTAAGTGTCTTAGTGAATGAAAATTATGCTAATTAGAGCTTTTGGCAAAAACAAAGGAATCGGGTAACACTGGGGTTTTAGAGTCGTAGGTATTTTAGAAGTAGAAAAGAAAATATACAGTGATGCCTCGGTTTTCATCGATAATCCGTCTGAAAACAAACAGCGAAATCCGAAACCGACGAAAACTGAGGCAACTATTTCCATATGAATCAACACTGGAAAGCAATGGAATTGTTTGGCTAGACACACGGGGTGATGCTCACACAATGAGAAACAACGCCACACTAAGCAGGAGAACGATTGGGTCGCCATTTGTTTTCACAAAATTAGAAGCGAGGTCACATGGGCACACCAACAAAATCCGAGGCAACCGACGAAATCCAAGACAAATGTTTCGCAGAAAAAATCGACGATAACCGAAGTCAACGAAAGCCGAGGTACTACTGTACTTCTTTTGAGAAAAGAAAATATACTCCGTTTGAGAAACAGCTATTAGCATGTTATTGGTTTGTGGTGGATACCGAGCAGCTAACAATAGGACATGTTGCTGTCCTGAGACCTGAAATATCAATAATGCAATGGATACATAGCTTGCCAAAAACCCATTGGATAGGGCATGCAGAAGAAGCCAGTATAATTAAATGGAAAGCAGGGATTGGGGGAATTCCCTTACTGTATGAAAAGGTGGCAGCCCTTCCAGAAACAGGACAAACTGGGCTAGAACCCCTGGAATGGGTGGAGAGCCCAATCAGGTGGGGAAAAGCCTATGATCAATTAACTAATGAGGACCAGCTACATGCATGGTTTACAGATGGTTCTGCTAAGTATACTGGGGGAAAGAAAATGTGGAAAGCGATAGCCTACGATCCAAAAATAGAACGTTCATTATAATGTAGTGGAGAAGGAGGAAGTAGTCAATATGCAGAGTTATATGCTGCCAATATGGCTTTGAAAACTGAGAATTTGGGATAATGTTATGTGTATATCAGCTCATGCTCTGTGGCAAATAAATTAGCCACTTAGCTACCTACTTGGTACAAAAATAATTTGAAAATGTATACTAAAGATTTGTGGGGCAGAGAATTGTGGCAAGATATTTGGAATTGTGTAAAATACTAATGTTATTGTTTTTTTATGTAGATGCCCATTGCAAAGGTGATACTTTAGAAGGTCTCTACAGCACAGTGGCTGATGAATAAAGTAAAATCAAACCCCTCGAGGTAGAAAACTGTGAAAGAACCAGATAATTGCTCGGGTTTGGCGAAATGAGCGCACCAAAAATGTGAACATCTGGGAAGAAAGGTCACTTACAGGTGGGCAACAGATCATGGTATTAGTTTAATTATGGATGTTATTAAAACTGTTATTGTTGAATGTCTGGTATGTTAATGCCAGACTAGGCGATCTGTTCCCCACATGTCTAAGGGGTAATTATAAAGGGGAAAATTACCTGAACAAATTTGATAGATGGATTATATAGGACCTTTACCCAATTTGCAAGGATGTAAATATGTGTGCATAGCAGTAGATAATTATTCTAGATATGTAATTGCACATCCTTACAGGCAACACTATTAAAACTTTAGAATTGATAATGGTTCCCATTTTTGAAGGCTAATTAGTACAGCAATATGCCTTACGTCATAATTTAACCCTGTCCTGATCCTCCGATCTGGGCAAGAAGAATGGACTTAAGTCCCAGCAAATAAGTGTTATCTTAGAGAATAACTAATCTGTTTACATAAGTAAATAAGTAATGCCACACTGGGAAAAGACCAAGGGTCCATCAAGCCCAGTATCCTGTCCACGACAGCGGCCAATCCAGGCCAAGGGCACCTGGCAAGCTTCCCAAACGTACAAACATTCTATACATGTTATTCCTGGAATTGTGGATTTTTCCTAAGTCCATTTAGTAGCAGTTTATGGACTTGTCCTTTAGGAAACCGTCTAACCCCTTTTTAAACTCTGCCAAGCTAACCGCCTTCACCACGTTCTCCGGCAACAAATTCCAGAGTTTAATTATACGTTGAGTGAAGAAAGTTTTTCTCTGATTTGTTTTAAATTTACTACACTGTAGTTTCATCGCATGCCCCCTAGTTCTAGTATTTTTGGAAAGCGTGAACAGACGCTTCACATCCACCTGTTCCACTCCACTCATTATTTTATACACCTCTATCATGTCTCCCCTCAGCCGTCTCTTCTCCAAGCTGAAAAGCCCTAGCCTCCTTAGTCTTTCTTCATAGGGAAGTCGTCCCATCCCTGCTATCATTTTAGTCACCCTTCGCTGCACCTTTTCCAGTTCCACTATATCTTTCTTGAGATGCGGCGACCAGAATTGAACACAATGCTCAAGGTGCAATCGCACCATGGAGCGATATAATGGCATTATAACATCCTCATACTTGTTTTCCATACCTTTCCTAATGATACCCAACATTCTATTCACTTTCCAAGCCGCAGCAGCACACTGAGCAGAAGGTTTCAGTGTATTATCGACGACGACACCCAGATCCCTTTCTTGGTCCGTAACTCGTAATGTGGAACCTTGCATGACGTAGCTATAATTCGGGTTCTTTTTTCCCACATGCATCACCTTGCACTTGCTCACATTAAACGTCATCTGCCATTTAGCTGCCCAGTCTCCCAGTCTCGTAAGGTCCTTCTGTAATTTTTCACAATCCTGTCACGAGTTAACGACTTTGAATAACTTTACGTCATTAGCAAATTTAATTACCTCGCTAGTTACTCCCATCTCTAAATCATTTATAAATATATTAAAAAGCAGTGGTCCTAGCACAGACCCCTGAGGAACCCCACTAACTACCCTTCTCCATTGTGAATACTGCCCATTTAACCCCACTCTCTGTTTCCTATCCTTCAACCAGTTTTTAATCCACAATAGGACTTTTCCTCCTATCCCATGACCCTCCAATTTCCTCTATAGCCTTTCATGAGGTACCTTGTCAAACACCTTTTGAAAATCCAGATACACAATATCAACCAGCTCCCCTTTGTCCACATGTTTGTTTACTCCTTCAAAGAATTGAAGTAAATTGGTCAGGCAAGATTTCCCCACACAAAAGCCATAGCTAGATCTTTGTAAGAATCAGTGTAATCCTTCTTCTTACGGTGTCTTTGGGTATGGTTATTACCCCAGGTGGATATTTATGACTCACCACTGAGAGTCAGGGCAAGCTGATTGGGAGATGGAGGAATCATAGTGAAATCTGACAAGATAATTACACATGTTCAGCTAACTAGATGTGTCCTGTGGCAACTGTCAACAACACTCAAATATGGAAAAAAAAGTCCTGTCACACGAATGAATTTAATATGACTTGCACAAGTCAGAGACAGACAATACAGCATTGTTGATCCAAAAATGCGGATATTGTTGACATTTATACCACCAATGTGTTATTAGCACATGTTTATATTCTTCTTGTGTGAACACTACACCTATGAAGACCTATGTAAAAACTGTAGTACCCTTAATTGCCTTAATTGTAGAGTAAAATGGTGGAGAAGGGTACTGAAAGGAGGGATTTGTCCTGTGAGCGGAGGTTATGGGCAGGAACATAGGGGGAGATGAGGGTAGAGAGGTAGTGAGGAGCCGCAGACCGGGTGCATTTGTAGGTAAGGAGGAGAAGCTTGAATTGTATGCGGTATCTGATTGGAAGCCAGTGAAGTGACTTGAGGAGATGGGTGATATGAGTATATCGGTTCTGGCGGAATATAAGACGTGCGGCAGTGTTCTGAATGGATTGAAGGGGGGATAGATGGCTAAGGGGGAGGCCGGTGAGGAGTAAGTTGCAGTAGTCAAGGTGAGAGGTAATGAGAGCGTGGACGAGAGTTCATGTGGTGTGCTCAGAGAGGAAAGGGCGAATTTTGCTGATGTTGAAGAGGAAGAAGCGACAGGTCTTGGCAGTCTGTTGGATATGCGCAGAGAAGGAGAGGGAGGAGTCGAAGATGACTCCGAGGTTGCGGGCAGATGGGTCATCAGGGAAAGTTGTCTGGTGAGGTTAGGGGGCTGAAGGTTCACCAGTCTCCAGTCCCTTGAATGCGGGGGGGGGGGGGGGGGGGGGAAGCCTGCAAGCATGCAAATGCATGCTGGACAAGGCTCCCCATTCCTTCCCAATTCTCCACAAACCCTTATGCCAGCTCTAAGCTGGCCTAAGGTTTGCCATGGAAGCAGCGCCAATGTTTGGCACACTGCCCACTGAGCATGGTGAGGAATAGTAAATGCCCTGCTTAGCATGCATTTGCATACTACTTGCGGTCAGAGCCCATGAGCACATTGTTTCATGCACTTGTTGGACTCTGATCATTGGACGGGAGCAAACGTGGATGCTAGTATGGTGTTAATAGCCTGTAGTGCCCACGTTTGCTTCTGATCGTCAGCTGCACAGAGTTTGCACTCTTATCTCCCGGCATGCAAATTATAAATGGCACATAAATTCCCACGTACAAAATTGCATGTGGTCCTGAAATGCACATGCAGCTAAGTTGGCTAACAAGTCAATTAGCACCAATGTAATCTAACCTAATCTGTCATTTTTTAGACCGCTAAATTCCCACAAAGGGTCCAAAACGGTTTACAATGGAAGTGAGAAGTTGGAACCACTCATCGTTGGAAAGAGCAAACAGCCCCATTGCTTCAAGAATGTTAAGCGGCTTCCTGTGTCATACGAGGCTAACGCAAATTCATGGATGACGGGGGAAATTTGGAAGCAGTGGCTAAAGAAGTTAGACACTAGAATGCAGGCACAAAAGCATCAGATTTTGTTGCTTTGTGATAATTGTGCTGCACACAGTGATGATGTCAGGCTGTCTAACATCAAGGTGGTCTTCCTGCCACCAAACACTACCTCTCTGATCCAACCTAAGGATCAGGGCATAATAGCCAATTTGAAACATTATTGGGCTCTTGTGCTATGTCGTCTGATGAGCGTTATGGTTGACCAGACTGGCAAGGATAAACGTACTGTTGAACTGGCTTGTAATCTATCACTGTTGGATTCCCTACATATGCATAAAGAAGCCTGGAATCATGTTACACAGGCAACCATTGTGAACTGCTACAAGCAGGCAAGCTTTGTTAGGGATATGGAGAGGGACGAAACAGATGCAGCTATTGCAAATGAGTCAGGTGAACAGGCTATTGACATCCCAGATGGTGTTACTGAAGAGGAGTTTCATCACTGCATAGCTGTTGATTATGATCTACAAACAGCTGACAACAGCACTGATGTCGAGATATGCGCCTACATGCAGGCAACGGCTGATGATGAAACAGATGATGAAATGAGCAGCAAGGCACATGCTGACGAAATTCAACAACCTCCTGTCACTTTTGCAAGAGCGCTGAAGAGTCTCAACACTGTGTGGGCCTATCTGGAGGCCACTGGATGTCAGTGCTATGACAGTTTTTACCGTCTGGCAGATGTAGTCTATGGTACTCACAGATACAAGAGTGTACAGAGGACTATGACTGATTACTTCAAGTCAGGGGCGTAGCTACAGGTGGCCCTGGGTGGGCCCAGGCCCACCCATTCACGGCTCAGGCCCGCCCATTTGGTTGTCCTCCAATCGGAGGCGGGGGGCTGTACGGGGGTCTGGCTGGCGTGGCCTACATGCTGTACGGCCTCAGCCTGCACCTGTTCTTTGCTCCCCGCCGCTCACGCCACCTGTGCGCTGCCTCCTGGAAGTCCCGTTGCGGGCAGCCAACGTCAAGCCCGAGACCCGCGCCGCCTTCCTGCTGGGCGGGGCCGGCGTGTGCGCGGTGGCGGCGCTGGTGCACACGGCGCTGGAGCAACCTTACCCAAGGCGGCCGAGCAGGCCCTTGAGCGCTTCCGGCAGTTGGGCCCCGTCTGCGCGCCCTCCTCAGATCTCCTCCGCGGCTCCAACAAGCTCTTCGTGGGCCGTAGTGGATATCTGTGCGCTGCCCTGGAGCTGAAGCAGAGGCTGGGACAGGAGGTAGGACGGTGTGGAAGAGGGGAACGGTTAGTGCTGTATGGCAGGTGAATGAATGGGGAAAGAGGGAGAAAGAAACAGGTGCCGGGTCGGGTCTTGCTGTTGCTGGAGGCATCTGCAGCTACGGTGGGTAGATGAAAGGGGAGAGAGCAACAGGGCAAGGATGGGAGAGACAGTGGGTCCGGGGAAGGATTCGATTGGGACTGGGGAGGCTTTTATTCAGGGCCGGACTCAACTAATCTGGGATTGGGCCCTGCCTCACCACTAATCACCACCACCCTCAGCCCAAAGTCTCCTCAGGTAAAACAAATATGTGTCATTGTGGGCTTTTGGGTGAGGGTGGGCTCTTTGCTACAGTGCCGGGGGGGGGGGGGCAGGTGTGGAGGTATGTTGGTGGGTTTCTGGGCAGGGATGGGTTCAGTGCCCAGGTTAAAATAATAATTTTAAAAAGGTGTTTTATGTTGGCTTTTGGGTGGGGGTCATGTCTGCAGTGCCCAAGCATGAAAAATTAAAATGTTTTACATTTAATGCTGATTGCTTATGAGCTTAAGGGTGGAGGGAGGGGGAGATTGGGAAGAGTAGGGGAGATGCCAGACTATGGGGGGGGGGACAGGTAGACAGTAGTACAGGGCTGATGCTAGGCTACAGGGAGGGGTGGGGGGAGCTAGGATAGAAGTGATGCCTAGCTGCGGGATAGATGATGGAAAAGGGATGGATAGGGCTAATGCTGGGCTATGGGGATGGATGAGGGTTAAAAAAGAAGGGAAGTGCAGGGAAGGGCTGATGCTGGGCTACAGGACAGTTTGTAATTTTTGGTCCTCTACTCTGTAATTCATGAGGGTTGGTATGTGTTCTGCATGTGACCAAGGTGAGAGAATCTGCTGGCATGTGGTTTGTGTGGTGTCCTTACAGTGTTTTGAGTCTGACTTGTCTGAATTTTCCAATGGAATGCAAATTCCTGCTATGTATATTCACCGCTGTCTTTATAAAAGTACTGTTGTTGGTATTCGTGTTCAGAATTGGTGTTAAGAAGCTTCTTGCAGGCTTTAGTGTTACTTCACAAAGCACCTGGCAGTGAAGAAATTTTGTATTGCTATTATTGAGGTGCCACCAGAATCTGAATATATTTTTCCTATGTAATTATATTGCAGGATCCTGACATGTGTGTTGAGAAGTTTGCCGTTGTAGTAGACATACGTATGATCAATTGTAAGATATGGGATAATGTAATTATATTAAAAAATATCAATTTTTCCATTAAGTATGTATGTGGTTATACTGATGCAGGGCAGCTGTTGGGCAGACTACTTAGAAATCCATCATCAAGTGAATTCTTAGGCATTATTTTGTAGGATCCCAACAGACACTACTCATACGTATATACACAGTGTGTGCCCACCCATATTAGCTCTGGGCCCACCCAAAATCTCAGGTCTGGCTACGCCACTGCTTCAAGTAAGCCTAATGTCAGTTAACGAAGACTGTATAACGTCAGTTAATGGAGACTGTATACTGTACGTATAATAAACAGTACTGTACATATGTTTATCAGATGTCAAGCTTCTTTGGGTCACAACAGTTAAGTGCACAATCCGGTTAACTGCATGTATTTCTTTGGTCCCAGACCCTTGCACTTAAGCGGATTGCACTGTATACACATATATAAAATGTACTATAGTGTGATGACTTTGTTACTCAGTACTCTTAAGAAGTTTACCTAGTAATGTCATATGTGCAACTTAAAGAAAATGTTCAATCTCTCCCCTCTGTGCGAATTTTCAAAGGACACAACTGTGCCTCAAAGGAGCTTTAAAATTCATATTTGATAGAAAAATAATACAGAAAACACATGCTAGAAAAACCTCACATTGGTATCAAATAATACAAGAAGCAAACATTGTGAGAGTGCTCCACTTAAAAGAATGCCTAGATCTAAAAGCGACATCATGATTAAAACACTTTGATTCATAACAGGATGGTAAAACAACAAGAAAATGTGTAAAACTGTATAATAATAAAGAGAATGAGGAATATATATCAAACAGATACAGTAAAATAAAAAAGTATGTAAAGAGTATGGTAACGTCAACATGCAAATGTCATGTAAAAAAACAGACCATGGTCCCAAGTAACTTCCTCAGCTGACAAGTTCTGGCAACCAGTAAGATGACAACTACTCTAATCATTACCCACATTCTAAGATCAAAATACATTGCAACAAACCAAAAAAAAAAACCACGTGATTGTTTCATGCTACAGCAAGTGTTACACAGAGTACACAGTTAGGCTTAAAGTAACCTTATAATCTTCCAAAATCAAAGAAAGACACTCACTTTGCGACGCACAGTGGCGCAGTGCTCCACATACACAAAATGCTGAAAATACGATCATTCATGCAAATTCCCTGAAATAGAAACTGTCCAAAAATGAATATGCAATAGATGACATAGAGGGGCATAAACGAACGGTGCCAGCCATCTATATGGCCGGCGCAGCAAAGAGCAGTCCCAAACCGTATTATCGAAAAAGATGGCCGGCTCCCATTTACCACCACAAGTGTAACAGGTAGGGGGGGGGATGGCCTGGGTCCACCTGCCTGAAGTGCACTGCACCCACAAAAACAATTGCTCCATGGATCTGCATACTGCTGTCAGGGAGCTGGATATGACATTTCAGGCTGGCATAGAGGCATATAGCAGTGTTTCCCAAGTCTGTCCTGGAGTACCCTCTTGCCATTCAGGTTTTCAGGATATCCACAATGAATATTCATGAAAGAGATTTGCATACAATGGGAGCAGTGTATACAAATCAGTCTCATGCATATTCATTGTGGATATCCTGAAAACCTGACTGGCAAGAGGATACTCCAGGACAGACTTGGGAAACACTGCTATAAACAACTTTCCAAGTTGAATGCCATTTATAAAATACCTCTTAGAGCCGATTCCCATGCCCAAAGTTGGGCACTGGTATTTACGCCAGCTGAAACCTGGTGTAAATGCCAGCTACCAACTCTTCCTTATCACTACCCAGCTCCAATTACTCCTTATCAATATCCTTTACATAATACTTAAAGGGTACTGAGTATTAGATCCATCAGATAACCATGTCACCACCATTCAGGCTATATATATGAGCCAGGCATTTTGTTATGGTGGGCATGTATTCGTCATTGATCCATAATCTTTAATCTTTTAGCTTTTTACTTTCACCCAATAACTTAAATTTCCAATATTCAATTTTATGATTTCAAATGCACTTAGCTTAGATGAAGTTTCACTGTTCTTTTTTCTTTTCTCTTTATATTTATTTCTTATAAGAAGTATTCATCTCCGAGACATCATCTGATCCGACATGAAATCATGTTTCGCACAAAATGGTGTGTCAAGGAACGTCTCCTCCGCATAAGCTGGAAACATATCCGTTGCTCTAGAGAGCTTATGCGGAGGAGACGTTCCTTGACACGCTAGTGGATTTGAGTGCCTGATATTACAGAATAGTGCACAGGAAGATGAAAATCCAATTACTGCCAATTAACTTCAATAATTGATTGCAAACATCAATTTATTGCAACTTAATAGTTCATTAGCTAATTAATTTGCATGTGCATCTTCAATCCATATGCAAATTTTGGTACACATTTTTTGGTAGAGCAATGGAACCTCTCACAGATGGTGTTCAAAATTGTCTTTATTAGAAACAATAAGAGTCTCTCTTATTGTTTCTATTGAAGACAATTTTGAACACCATCTGTGAGAGGTTCCATTGCTCTACTGTTTTTTGCTTGGTGCCTTCCCTCCAGTGGAGCATTTTTGCCTTCTGTTTGTGACACACATTTTTTGGTGCTATATACAGAATCTGGGGATGTGTGCATATACTCTTTATATGCAAATAGTGCAGACTATTAATGACATTTGTTTCAAAACAAAGAAAAAAAGGGGAAAAATGAAAAGAAAATGATCTGGCTGCCCATTTCTACCAAATATCCGACCTCCAGTACTTGGATGTCTCTGCCACTACATCTGAACAATGATCTCACCAGGGTTTCAGGCATATTCCATACTCACAGATACCACCAGAAAAGGCCAAATGGATTAACTGATGGCCAGCAGCCATACCATCTGCTATCTGATAGGCAGCCAAAGGTTCAAATAAAATAGCTTCTAAAGTGTGCAACCCCCCCCCCCCCCCACACACACACACACACACAAAAAAAACACACACACACACACAGTAAACCAACCAAATTGCAGCAATTTAGTATGAATAAATATTCCATATACAGTAAACAATTTTAAAAAGTGAGTGGGATGCTTGACTCATGCCTAGAGAACATAATTGATTTTGAAAATTAACCACTCTATAGATAATTATATCTGTATTGTTTTTTTCACAAAGGTGAACTCCATAGTCTGACAGTGTGTCTCTCCTTCCTTCCATAAAAAATGTATGACAATTAATTCATAGGTTAATGCACTACCACTATATGTACATTAATCCATAAGTAATTAATTCATTCTATATCATCTCAAATATCATTTTCCTCTTCACCTGCATTCCAAGTTTGAAGGAATAGTGTCAAGAAGAAGATATAAATGGATATCCATTATTTTCTTGACACTATTCCTTCAAACTTGGAATGCAGGTGAAGAGGAAAATGATATTTGAGATGATATAGAATGAATTAATTACTTATGGATTAATGTACATATAGTGGTAGTGCATTAACCTATGAATTAATTGTCATACATTTTTTAAAAATCTAATAAAAGTTTTTATCAGCACAAAAAACCCCCAAGGAAAATCACATAAAAGAACAGATTTCCCAAAATTGAACCAAATGTTAGTGTTAGTGTTAGACATGGCTGGGCCCAGGGCAGAAATTTAGGAAGGGATGACAAAATCTATTGGCAGGCTGTGCCTGCTTTCAGCATCAGGCAGACTTGGGGCTCTCTTTAGCCAGACAGCCAAGGGCAATTGCTGTGGATGCATCTCCCTCCCCCCCCCCCCCCCCAACACCATCCCTGCATCCCTGACATCTGTTATCTTTATATTTTGCACAGTATGGGGGAAATGCATCTCATTCTATTTCTCTGGTCTTGTACTATATGCAGTATCTAACTTCTTGGGCTTTCAGTTTAAATGCTGCCTACATTTTTGTAAGTTTTTAAAGGCCTATTTGCTTAGAAGTGCTTATTTTTGTTTGTCATTTGTTATTTTCCGTCTGTTTCTTCTAAGTGTGTGCTTTATTATGTTTTTGTTTACTGTAAATGTTTGATTGTACCCTGCCTTGACCCATGGTGATTTGGTGGGTTATAAACTTTGTAAATAAATATATAGATATCTCTATTTCTAGTTTGTGGTTACTATTTTGTATTTCGCATCTGTGTGTGTGACCAAGGTCAGGTATTCTCTTAGTATGACTTTTCTATGTAGCAATCTGTAGTCATTTGGCTTGTTCGGTTTTCCCAGTAGATGTATTGATAGGTAGGGTCCTTTATTTTGGAAGTTAGCACTGGTGTGGTAGATTTGCTCTAGGTCCGAAGTGACTTTTTTAAATAGAGTTTTGTACTATTCCACAATATGTAGTATCCTGCCTACATGGAAACAGGAAGTTGTGGCAGAAAGAAGGTTTCCAGGGCCAGCTGTAGGCAGGCTGCCTTGATCTCTAATGCTGCTGGCTGACCCACAGGAAGGTTGGAGGACAACGTGGGGAGTGGGAGAGAAAGATACCAGACCATATGGGGGGAATTGGAAGAGAGAGATATGCTGGGCCTCATGTGGGGGGAAGGTGCCAGACAGGGAGTGAGATGTCCTGTTCTGCTGCTCTCCCCCTTTCCCACCAAACTACCTAGATAGCAAAGAGGTAGCAAGTCATAACAACACTTATGCTCCTAAGGTCTGTAGCATGGGAAGACAGCTGCCCCGAGGACACTGGAAATGTTGCCAGCTTCACTGTAACCAGTCTTCAGTTGTGATGGATCACAATTCTTAAAGCAGCTCCCATGCCATATCCTTTGCAACTTTTAACTAGATCAGGAAATCAAAATTGTCGTGCATCCATTTGGGGCCTGAGACCTTACCGTCAGCCATTGGCCTAGTGGTAAAGAATCCGAGCGGTAATGACCTACGTATGTCAAATGCCACTTGGCGTGTGTCAGTTACGCGTGCCCAAAAAAAAAAAAATATTTTTCAGATGCGCATATCGGACGCGTGCCAAAAATGAAATTACCACAAGAGCCATGCGGTAGTCAGGCGATAACTCCATTTTGGTGCATTTGGGCGCACTTACAGTAGATGCTTACGTGGCTTAGTAAAAGGGCCCCTAACTGATTAGCACAGGATTAACATATGAGCCCTTACCGCCTACAAAATGAGTGGCAATAAGTGCTCACATGTTGATTGTTTTTTAATAGCCACATGCAAATGGTCACATTAATACCAAAAATAAAATATCAGCCATTGTACTGCTGCAGTACAAATGGCTTTAGCACATGAGAAAAACTCATGTAAGGGCATGCTAAGGTCACTTTCTACCACAGCTTCATAAAAAGACCCCTTAATATTATATTTATAAACCAACTAATGGCATCTACAGTACATGCAATTCGAAGTATATCAAGTTCTCTCAAATAAAATACATAAATAAAACTTTCCGAAATTTCCCATAATGGTCAACAATGCAGTGTTCTAGAGTCAATTTAGTCCACAGCATGGGGGCAGCCACTGAAAAAGCTTAGTATGTGACAGTGATCAAAAAAAGCCAATAAAATGTTAAGAACTTTTCAGAAATGGATTGAAGATATTATAATGAACAATAAGAAATGGATTTGTTCCATGGGACCCTGCCTGGTACTCGAGAGCTGAATTGTCCACAGTCTGAGACAGGATGCTTGATGAACCTTTGGTCTGACTCAGCAGGCACATCTCATGTTTTTAACATTATAAAAAGAAGCAGAGCACTGTTCTATTGTGAATTTTCAATTGCTTTACGATTAGAAAGAAAGCAAGAATGCACCATGGGCAGATGCCAAAATACAAGTTAAGTTACATTTGATCACTGGAATCATAAACAAACATATTCATACTATGCATATGACTTTAATCCCTAAAAAGATGGGCATTTCTGATATGACATCCAAAAATCCAGTGCCAAACATGGCCATTTTCAAACCAGAAAAAACATTGATCTTTTTGGTTAGAAAATCATCCTGTTTTAGATGTTTTTGTGCTCAATGCATATTTCTTTAAGGGTCATTTTCAAACAAAAATATGTCCAATGGAAAAACACACAAAAACAATTCATTGGGCTGTCTGAGGGCCAGCAGTCTTACATATTGTATGATGAGCCCTCCAGGAATAGCTAAACAAAATGTACTGTACGCAATTGTACACCACAATAGCTTTTATGCCTGCAGGTGTCACCTATATGTGGGTTCAGAAGGTATTTTGTGGGTTTTTGGGGTACTCACACTTTCCACCACAAGTGTACCAGATAGAGTGAGATGTGGGTCTGTGTCCCCTTCCCTACAGTGCAATGCACTGCTTTCTAGGCTACTCCAGGGACCTGCCTACTGGTATGTACTTTCACTTTCACCTCTTAAGGGGTCAGTGACCCCTGGGGTATTAAGGGGGCATCATGCCTTTATCCCTCCAGTGGTCATCTAGTCAGTTTGAGCATCTTTTGGCACTAGTTGTTATTGAAACAGGTCTAGCCAAAAATATCTTATTTTTTGCCCTGGACGTTTTTACAATGTTCCATTATTACATAAAAACTTCCAAATTGTAAGCCCACCCACAAAACACCTCCAGCACCCACCCACCCCCCCCCCCCCCCCTTGAGATTTAGACAAACTTCATAGAAAAATAAATATGAGTTTTGAAAATAGTGATCTGGATGTTTGTTTGTTTTTTTTGTGAAAAACATCAATCTGCAACTTTGTGCTGTTTTTTTGGATGTTTTTCTGTTTTGAAAATGACCCCCAAAATGTTGTTAATAGTCTCAAAGAAACTGATCACTTCCACTTCTTTTCACTGTAAGTTTGGTTACAGTGAAAAGAAGGCCATGATGCAATAAGCAGTGGTATCCTATACTGCAGCAACTTACAGAAACCTTTTCTGTGCTAATGTTATCCCTAATGCAGTCAAAACCACTGTGCTAAACGGTAGCAGAGCACATGCAAAACGCATGCAAAGGGCTGAATTTTAAATTGTTTCCACTGTAAAAAAAAAAAAAAAGAAGAAGAAAATCAAAAACAAAACTTGCTAAATTTAACATGGGTTTTTACTTCCCTCATAGTACTGAATCTTTCTGCAGCTCAGAGCTGAATTAAAGATGCAGCACCAGAACAAAAGATTCATCTGAGGTAAAGTGCAGCACTCCCTCCCTCCCTCCAGAGGACTTGTGGCCCAAGTATACCAACTGCCATCCCCAATAGGCTTTCTGGTTCATGACACCTGTGGCCTGGCATCTCAGGTTGAATCACCCCTGGTTAAGAGAGGTATTGCTTTATATGGCAGGTGCACTGCTTGGGATCAGATACCATCATTTATCAAGATGATGGTGGTGAGAGAAGGATACTAGTGGATGAGACCCTGGAACGGGATATGTATTATTGGTCTCGGGGAAGGGGAGTCTGTTTCACCAGTATGTGAGGTTTTTTTGGTCAAGGGACTCCCAAACCCAGGAGTCTCAAGTACTAGGGGAAAGGGATCTCGGGAGTTTGTCATGGACCCAGGAGGCGGGAGAGGTCATGGCCCATTGGGTTATCAGGGAACTTATGCAGGCTGGGGGTAATGGGCAGGGGTGGGGGTAGGTAGTCTGGCTTTTTATTTAAATATCTCCCTTTTTGTCAGTATGTGAGCAAATCTCCACTCAAACACTGACAAGAAGGGAGACTGCTTACTCACTGTGCAACAAATGGCTGTAAATTACTTCAGTAGAATGCACTATTTCTGTAATTTGCATACCATTAGTTTACCAACAGTGCACTGAAGCTCAGTGCACTTTTCTAAGATACAGCTTACTGCATTAGGTTCTGAAAAGGACAGTAATGTGTATTGAGGGATCCTTTAACTAGGCCGCGTAAAGCTCTACGCACGCCCAACATGCGCCAAAATGGAGTTACCACCCAGCTACTGCATGGTTCTTACGATAATTTCATTTTTGGTGTGCATCCGATACACGCGGCCGAAAAATAATTTTTATTTTCGGCCACGCGTATCAGACGCGTGCCAAGTGGCATTTGCTTGCATAGGTCATTACTGCCCGGTTACCGTGTGAGACTTTACCGCTAGATCAATGGCTGGCGGTAAGGTCACAGACCCAAAATGGACACAAAGCAATTATGATTTTGCTGCACGTCCATTTTCGGCAAAAAATTTTTAAAAGGGCTTTTTTAGAGGCACGCTGAAAAATGAATCGGTGCGCACACAAAACCCATGCCTACACTACTGCAAGCCTTTTTCAGTGTACCTTAGTAAAAGGACTACATAGTTTGTAACCTTTAGATTGTAAGCTCTCCTGAGCAGGGACTGTCCTTCCCCATGTGAAACTTGTACAGCGCTGCGTAACCCTGGCAGCGCTATAGAAATGCTAAGTAGTAGTAGTAGTAAAAGGACCTCTCATGGAATAAGTCATGGTTTTCTTCTCTCTTTTTTTTCCCCAAATAATTTATGTTAAATGGTAAAATTATGCACTATTTTCCTTTAATGCACAATTTATCAATACAATGCAAGTTAAATAATAATGGTAAACCAAACATGCAAATATATGTAAACAGCTTGCATTTGACATTGCTAACTAGAATTTTAAGGGAAAGATAATGCCTCATTTGAGCTGGTGTTATCTTTCTCCTCAGAGAGCAATGGGATGCTGATGCTAATTGAATTTCATAAGAGTATCAAACTTTCTTGGTTTTTTTCTTAGACCAGTGATTCCCGATCCTGGTCTTGGAGGCACCCAGGCCAGTCAGTTTTTCAGGATGTCCATAATCAGTATTCATGAGAGATATTTGCATGCACTGCCTCCACTGCATGCCAGTGGCATAGCCAGACTGCCAATTTTGGATGGGCCTGAACCCAAAGTGGGTGGGCACAAAATTTTCTCTCTACCCACCTCCCCCAGCAAAATTTAGTCACGCTAATCAGATGCATTTGTCACAAAGGGTAAAGTGCTGCTTTTCAGTGCATCAGATTTCAGAAAATTTATTTAATAGCCTAACACCCTTTTCAGTGAGCTTTCAGAGGCCAAAACCTCCTGCCTCAGGTCAGTATAATGCTGTTACGGTATCCTCGCCTGACCTAAGGAAGGAAGTATTGGTCTCTGAAACTTCATTAACACAGGTACCATATTACTTTATCCTAAATTAAAAATAAAATTATTTTCTTTACCTTTCTTGTATGGCCATTTACTTTTTCTCATTGTGTCGCTCCCAGTCTCTAGATTCTGCTTTCCTTCGTTTTCGCTTAACTCTTCTGCCAGGTTTTCCTGGCCATTTGTCATTTTTCTCTCCTTTTTCTTTGCTTTCTTCAATATTTTTCTGCCTCTCTCTCTCTCTCTGTCCTGATTTAATTCATTCTTACTATCCATTCTTTAATTTCCTTCATCTACTTATGGCTTTTCATCTTTTTCTCACCCATGTTCTCCCCATGCCCCTTCCTCTTATTCTCCAGTCTTTCACTACTCCCCTTTTCCATCCAGCAGCTCTCCTCTTTCTCTCCCCATCCTTCCAGTAGTCTCCCCTCTTTCTTTCTGCATCCTTCCGTCCAGTGTCACCTCTTTCTCCCTACCCTTCCATCCAGCGTCTTCCCATCCTTCCATCCATCTACCCTCTCTCCTGATCCTTCCATCTAATGTCTCTCCCTCTCCCTCTTTCTAACCAATGTCTCTGTATCACTCTACCCTTTTCTGTTCAGTGTCCCTTCTCTCTCCACATCCTTCCAGTCTCTCCCCTTTCTCTCTGCCTCGTTTCATCCATCTCCCCTCTTTCTCTCCCCATCCTTCCATCCAGAGTCTCTCTCCCCATCCATCCGTTTTCCCTCTTTCTCTCCCCATCCTTCCATCTGTTTTCCCTCTTTCTCTGCCATCCTTCCATCTGTTTTCCCTCTTTTTCCCATCCTTCCATGTTTTCCCTCATTCTCTGCGATCCTTCCATGTTTTCCCTCATTCTCTGCCATCATTCCATCTGTTTTCCCTTTCTCTGCCATCCTTCCATCTGTTTTCCCTCTTTTTCTCCCCATCCTTCCATGTTTTCCCTCTTTTCTCTTTTCCTCGAGGCCCGCCCTGCATGCCAGCGCCAGCCACAGCCCCAGCTCCCATTGCCGGCCACTGCTGCTTTTCCTGTTGAGCAGCAGGGCCGGCGCTACAAAAAGAAGAAGCGCTAACGCTAAGGACGAAAAATGTTTTTAAAAAAAGCGCGGCACCGGCAGGCACTGTCTAGGCAGCCTTGAGGCATTGGCTGCTAGCTCTGCAGGCTCCTCCCGTCTCTTACGTTACTGCCCCTGCGTCGCTCCAGGGGCAGTGACGTAGGAGACGGGAGGAGCCTGCGAGCCAGCAGCCAATGCCTCAAGGCTGCCTAGACAGTGCCTGCCAGTGCCGTGCTTTTTTTTTTTTTTAAACATTTTTCGTCCTTAGCGTTAGCGCTTCTTCTTTTTGTAGCGCTGGCCCTGCTGCTCAACAGAAAAAGCAGCAGTGGCCGGCAATGGGAGCTGGGGCTGGCGCTGGGCGGGCCTGGGCTGAAATTGGGTGGGCCTGGGCCCAGCCAGGCCCACCTGTAGCTACGCCCCTGCTGCATGCAACCATTCTCATGAATATTTATTATGGATATCCTGAAAACTTGACTGGTTGGGGTGCCTCTAGGACCAGGTTTAGGAACTACTGTCTTAGACTATCTGCTCATTTACTTGAACTTCATAAGGGTACTATATTTTTTTTCTTTTTCTTTTTTTTTTTGCTTATTGGGTATGTTTTTATGAGTTGGGATTGATGATATTGTGCATGCTGCTATGTGTTATTTTTTTGTTTGTTTATTTATTTGTTTGTTTATTTGATGTACACTTATTGTTTATTTTATTGTATATTTATTATGTATGTAAGTCTTGTAACCTGTTTTGGGTGTAATCAATAGAGCGGGCTAAATAAATAAATGCAAGGTCCAGTACTCCCTGAAAGCTTCTTAAGGCGGCCAGCTGCAGATTCCATTAGGTCCCTCCCCCATCCCCCATCACAATCTATCCTCCCCAAAAGACCCACCCCGGAAGAGGAGCGTTATCAGGAATGGGCTCAGATACCAAAGTGGTTGCTGATGCTTTTCCTGCCAGTGATAATGAAGGCTACCTTTCTTATCTCATTTGCTCTGGAACTAGATAAGAACTGGGTGCTATGGTTGTATTTTCACTGTAGAGAAATTTTCTGGGACAGAAATTTATGATTTTTCCTGACCTCTGTAGAGCCACTCAGCTTAGATGGAAGGTCTGTTTGGCCCTTAAGCCACAGCTATTGACACTCAGAGGGTCATTTTTCTTACAATTTCCATGCAAATTTTTGTTAAACTTGATGCTCCAACGAATGGGTATTTTGGGTTTTTTTTTTACAGATTCTGTCCAGTTTAAGAATTTTCCTGAATCAAGGAAAGCCCCAGTACTGATATTGGTTTCCGCTATACCTTTTAATGTGATTTAATCTCACTTTAATGATAAGCCAATTAATTAGATAAATTTCCTGTTAATTTTGTTAATATTAACCAGTTACTTAAACTCCTGCTTAACTAAGTTTTTTTCTTTGCTCCTCCTCCTTTACAAATTATATGTTTCCGAATTACTGTGGTATGTTAGGTAAATGTTCCTTTTAAAAGTGCTATTTCTGTATACATACATTTCTTGGTAACAGAGAGGAGGTTGTATTGGTTTTGAGTATAGGGAATGTTTTTCTTTTGTCAAGTTGTTCTTGATAAAAATTAATTGTATATTATAACAATCAAATAAAAAAATATATATGAAATTGAGGCCATGTCCTTTGGTGCTAGGAGAGGATTTGAACATGCCCTCATATGGATCTTAAGTTTAGACAGTAAGGGAATCTTTTGCTAAACAGCGGTATATGTGGCTTTAGTGAGGCCTTACAAAGGTTGTTCCTATGCTCTAAGGCCATTTTTACCACTGGGCTCATCAACAACTTATACAGGTTTTAATGCCCCTGTATAAGTCATTGGTGAGGCCCCACCTGGAGTATTGTGTTCAGTTTTGGAGCCCGTATCTTGCTAAGGATGTAAAAAGAATTGAAGCTGTGCAAAGAAAAGCTACAAGAACGGTATAGAATTTGCGTTACAAGAAGTATGAGAAGAGACTTGCTGACCTGAACATGTATACCCTGGAGGAAAGGAGAAACAGGGGTGATATGATACAGACGTTCAAATATTTGAAAGGTATTAATCCGCAAATGAACCTTTTCCGTAGATGGGAAGGCGGTAGAACTAGAGGACAAGAAATGAGATTGAAGGGGGGCAGGCTCAAGAAAAATGTCAGGAAGTATTTTTTCACGGAGAGAGTGGTGGATACTTGGAATGCCCTCCCGCGGGAGGTGGTGGAGATAAAAACAGTAACGGAATTCAAACATGCGTGGGATAAACATAAAGTAATCCTGTTTATAAGGAATGGATCCTCGGAAGTTTAGCCGAGATTGGGTGGCAGAGCCGATGGTGGGAGGCGGGGCTGGTGGTTGGGAGGCGGGGCTGGTGGTTGGGAGGCGGGGCTAGTGCTGGGCAGACTTCTATGGTCTGTGCCCTGAAAATGGCAGATACAAATCAAGGTAAGGTATACACAAAAGTAGCACATATGAGTTTATCTTGTTGGGCAGACTGGATGGACCGTGCAGGTCTTTTTCTGTCGTCATCTGCTATGTTACTATCCTGCTTATTTTTGAAGGAGAAGGCCGGCCATCTTCTGACACAAATCGGGAGATGGCCGGCCTTCTCCTACGGCCGGCCAAATCAGTATAATCAAAAGCTGATTTTGGCCTGCTTCAACTGCTTTCCGTCACAGGGCCAGTCAAAGTTCAAGGGGGCGTGTCGTCAGTGTACCGAAGGCGGGACGGGGGCATGGTTAAGAGATGGCCGGCCTCAGCTGATAATGAAAAAAAGGCCGGCTCTGACGAGCATTTGGCTGACTTTACTTGGTCCTTTTTTGTTCACGACAAAAGCCTTGAAAAGGTGCCCGAACTGACCAGATGACCACCGGAGGGAATCGGGGATCACCTCCCCTTACTCCCCCAGTGGTCACCAACCCCATCCCACCCAAAAAAAAATTAAATACATTTTTTGCCAGCCTCTCTGCCAGCCTCAAATGTCATACCCAGCTCCATGACAGCACTATGCAGGTCCCTGGAGCAGTTTTTAGTGGGTACTGCAGTACACTTCAGGCAGGCGGACCCTACAGCATACACCCACCCACTGGCAGCATTACACTCCCCCCCTTCTAGCAGCAACAATTCCCCAGCAATATAAACCAACTCCCCTGGCAGCATAACCTACCTGAAGCTCTCCCTTGTGGCACACCCTCACCCTCCAGCTCCATAGCTTTTGCTTTGCTTGAAGCCTGTTTTTTTTTTTATTACATGTATTTACTTTTTTATATAGTTGCTACCACTCGCCAAACATTTCTGCCAGTGATGGATGAGTTTGTGAAAGCCATCATGAAAGAACTGCACATTTTGTCTCTTCAACCAGTTGCTCACAGTCTTTTCCACCTCTTAATTTGAGTCAAACAGTGCTAAGAGCAGTCCTTTATTATTTATTTATTTATTTACAGTTCGCTTCCACTGCATTACACGTAATGCCTTATATTGCGGGTGCTCCTGTACTATCTGGCACTGCATATAACTCTCTGCCCTGTGCAGTAAAGGCAGAGCAGATGTTGGGCATGCCCCCTTCATTTTCTGCAGGATTTTGCACTTAACGCATTTAAATTTTTGCTTTAAATATGCAGTAAGTGCAATTAATAAAAGAGCTCCTTAATTCTTGGAGCTTCTAATTTATATATAGGGTTTAAAATTCGTAGACAAACCAGACAGTAATTAAGTTATATAACTTTTAAGTGAATTGTGTTGCTAGTAGTTGAAATTTGGTATGTTCTATCCCCCACCCTACCCCAGTGAAATTGTTATCAGCAAAAGACACATGTTTTCTGCTTCTCTATGCAAGGGAAAGTGCAGGCAGTTCTTTTTTGTAAATACTTGTTACAAAAAGAAAATGCAGTATACTATTATGCTAGTGTTGTTTTTTTAACTAAAATATGTTCTATTAATGGTTTACCAATGTCACTGTATGTATCTGATTCATGCTTTAATAAAGTTTTAACATGCATTTAAAAAAAAAAAAAGAAAAAAGGTAAGAAAAGTGCATTTAATGCAATCTATTAACTCTGTTTCTCAGAAAGAGTAACTTCAGTTGACACCAATTATGTCCTACAGAAGGAAGAAGAAGTAAAAATCTGATATGCAAATACAGGTAACTCAAAAATAGAAAACAACATTTTTTTCCAAAAGTACCAGCATTAACTAAATGCTCCTTTTACGAAGCGGTGCTACCTATTAGCGGTGCACGGAACGCAAATAACCCATTCTATTCGCATGGGCTTATTCACATTCAGCCTACACGGTTAGCACATGCTAATTTTGTGCACATGCTAAAAATGCTAATGCACCTTAGTAAAAATAACCCTAAGCATTTACACAGGTAAACTAAAAGAAAAGATGCTCCTAAATCTGTAATCTCTCGTCTCATTGCCAGAAATAATTTCCTTCTTTCCTGTGTTCTCCTAGTAATATCTGGGTAAATCCATATCTTTTAACCACAAAATAGATTCCACGAATTACGAAAATAAAGTCTAATCACTAAGTTGAGGTCTTATTCAAAGACAAATGAAGTCAAAAGTGTTGCTTGATTAGTCACCTCTGAAAGTGAATCTTCTAATATAGCTGACAGATCTTAAATAACTTCACCAACATGCTGAACTTGACCATCACTCACTGGTGCCCCCTCTGGGATTTTCTTTTGCAACAAATAAGTAATAAACCTTATTTAACGGTGGAATATTAGAAGAAGAAAATTTCAACACTTCTAAGTATGTTTTGAAGAATTCCACTGGTGACATTCCAGGAGCTCTGGGAAAGTTCAATATATGAAGGTTCAACCTTCTATTAAAGTTTTCAACTTGCTCAATTCTATGATGAATCATGGTATTATCTTTCATTATAGAAGCAACTGAACCTTTAAGTTCCTTAATATCTGTCACTGTTTGTTCTGAAGATTTCAGATATTCTTGTCTATTATTTTCAAAGGAAGAGGACAAATTTTCACTTTACTCACTAACAATGAGGTTTCCTGAGTAGACTTCACCACCACCGCTGTCAGCAGTTGAATCACCTTCCAAATATTTTCCAGAATCACTGTCAATGAAGAGCAGAGTCGGTGTAGTATCCCTAAGTCTGGCAGCACAGACTGTTCGTCCTCGAGTCCAGCTCAGACCAGAGCTGAGAGAGAGAGAAGGGAAGACTGAACTAAGCGCCGAGCCTGCACACTTTTCACCGCTGCTGCCGCCGTAACCCCGACGAGGTAACATGATGACTTTTAAAATTCAGAGGAAGGGGGCCTGGAACTCGAAGGAAGGGAGGGAGGAGGGGGGCCTTGGAACTTGGGAGGGAGAGAGGAGAGGGCCTTGGAACTCGGAGGGAGGGGGGATGACCCTGGAACTTGGAGGGAGGGGAACGGGGAGAGGGAGAGGGATGAGGGGAAGGGGAAGGGGGATGAGGGGGAGGGGAAGGGGGATGAGGGGGAGGGGGGAATGCACCACCTGTAAAAATAAATGTCAGCACCCCCAATCATTTTGAAAAGTTGGCTCCTATGGCTCCATCTACCTATTTAGGTTGAGCTGACATTAAATGGTGTCTTTGGTGGTTATTTTAGAAGCACTATTCTTGTTTTGGATGTCTGAAAATTGGCATTTAGAAGTCCATATTACATGGATGTCCAAATTACAATTTTACAAAGGCAGGATATGGATGTGTTACATTGCAGTACATCTATATGGTAAGGGGGTGTGGTCTGGGTGTGTTGTTGTGGGTGGGACTAGGGAAGACCCCAAATACAGACATCGAACTCCAATCACAGAAGAGAAAGGGATGTTCATGTCTAAAAAGATGATCGTTGTTTATCTACTGTCTGTGAATAATTTTTCTTGACAGCTGTTCTGCATTCTGTATTTAATTGTATTTTTGTCATGTTATGCTAGATTTTTTTTAATAAAGATTTCACCAAGTTAAAAAAAACAAACAGAGGCACATTGTTATTTAAACCTGGTACTTGGCATGTCCAGATTACAGAAAGGTGCTCCAGTGGTTGCTGTCCCCCCTTCCTATCCCTGAAACCTGCAAAGGATATCAAGCTCTTTAACAGCTTCAGGTATTATTGACATTCTTAATAGAGCAGAATACAGGTCTGAGAAGTAGCCTAATGGCTAGTGCTGTGAACTTATAGACAAGGGACCCACATTCAAATCTCACTTCAGTTTTGTTTGGTTTTTTAATGGTGAGCCCTCCAGGGACAGAAAAATACCTTATGTACATCCTGAAGCCTATTTAAGAGGGTACAGTCATGTACAGTGGTCATTTTTCTGTTCCTGGAGGGCTCACAGTTTAAAATAAATCACAAACCACTGAAGTGGGATTTGAACCTTGGTCCTCTGAATCTCAACCCACTGTTCTAACCATTAGGCTACTTCTCTGCTCTGTATGGATATCTATGTGAAAATTTTATGAAATGGATGTTCCTATGCTTCTACACAGACTTCAATGTCCCTTTTTTTTCTCCGTTCATAATTTGAACATTTCAGTTTGTAAAATGGATGTTCATGCTGGATGTTTCCAACAAACGGATGTTCATCTTACATGTATTTTAGAATAAACTATATCCTGTTCTAAAATATATGGGAAATAGCTGTCCATTTGTGATGCTCTGACTAGGTCAGGGCTTCCATATTCCGAGCTGGACATCTTTTCTAAAATGTCATTCTTTTTGTCCAAAGGAAACCTAAATGTTCACCCTCTCCTAAACCACCAGTAGTAAGTGATAGCTCTTAGGTAACCATCCTAGGTGGAGTTGAACGCTTGGTGGAACAGTCAAGTGTCAAGGCAGATTTAAGCGCCTTGAAAAACAGTTAGAACAGATTGGAAGAGGCAAGGAATTCCAACGGAAAGGAGCAGCAAAAAAAAAAACATGTCTAGTGGATTCCAACTGGGCGGGTCTCAGGCCAGGGAGACATAAGCGGTGATTGTTTATGGACTGAAGATGTTATGTTATTTTGGGACTTCTAGTCTGCCTCTACCTGAACAGTTCAGTGCATATTACAATTAAAAAGAAAACCAGATCAAAAAATCTGGGAATTACAATATTACAGTCTAACTGGAGAATATGGGATATTGAGACTAGATAGATAAGGAGGTAAACCTATTCTAAAGGTTTTAAAAGCAAGAGTAAGAGTTTTGAAGATTTTCCACTTTTCAACTGGGAGCCAATGATGTTTGTAAAAAAAAAAAGAGGAGACATGGTCAAATTTTTGCTTGTGATGTGGAGGGGCATAATCGAACAGGGATGACCATCTCTAACAGCGCCCATCTCTAAGGACATCCAAGGAAAGGGGTGAGGAAACCACTGTTATTGAAACAAGATGGGCGTCCATCTTTCATTTCGATAATACGGTCTCAACATTTAGGTCGACCTTAGAGCTGATTGTCCCCGGTTTTCGGCCATAATGGAAACCGAGGATGCCCATCTAAAAAACGACCAAATCCAAGGCATTTGGTCATGGGAGGAGCCAGCATTCGTAGTGCACTGGTCCCCCTCACATGCTAGGACACCAACTGGGCACCCTAGGGGGCACTGCAGTGGACTTCACAAATTGCTCCCAGGTGCATAGCTCCCGTACCTTCGGTGCTGAGCCCCCCAAACCCCCCCAAAACCCACTTCCCACAACTGCACACCACTACCATAGCCCTAAGGGGTGAAGGGGGCACCTACATGTGGGTACAGTGGGTTTCAGGTGGGTTTTGAAGGGCTCACATTTACCAGCACAAGTGTAACAGGCAGGGGGGGGGATGGCCTGGGTCCGCCTGCCTGAAGTGCACTGCACCCACTAAAACTGCTCCAGGGACCTGCATACTATTGTCATAGAGCTGGGTATGACATTTGAGGCTGGCATAGAGGCTGGCAAAAAAAAATTTAAGTTTTTTTTTAGTGTGGGAGGGGGTTGGTGACCACTGGGGGACTAAGGGCATATCATCCCCGATTCCCTCCAGTGGTCACCTGGTCAGTTTGGGCACCTTTTTGAGGCTTGGTCGTGAAAAAAAAATGAACCAAGTAAAGTCAACCAAATGCTCATCAGGGACGCCCTTCTTTTTTCCATTATCGGACGAGGACGCCCATCTCTTAAGCACGCCCCAGTCCCGACTTTGCTACACCTCTGACACGCCCCCATGAACTTTGGTCGTCCCCGCAACAGACTGCAGTTGAGGATGCCTGAAATCGGCTTTCCATTATGCCGATTTGGGCGATCCTGAGAGAAGGATGCCCATCTCCCGATTTGTGTCGGAAGATGGGCGCCCTTCCAGTGGCGTACCTAGGGTAGCTGACACCCGGGGCCGGTCATTTTTTAAACCCCCCCCCCCCCCCCCAAATCCAGTACTAGGCATGCCGAGAATACAAAACACTCAGGAACTATAGAGCAATTCTACCATACCATAAGCAGTCATTTCTACGAGTCACACAAGGAAAAGGAAAGCATCTTAAACACTACAGTGAGCACTAGAACATCAATTCACCTATTGTAAAACGAAACCGGACAGAATAGTACAGATCGTAGATCCTGCACAGTCAATGCCAACTGAAAGCCATGTCTTTTTCACAAACACAGATACACCCTAATCCACTATAGAATAAGTAATCATAAACTTTCTATTTAGACAAAAATTAAACTGAACCCCCAATGCCAGACTCTGCATACAATGCAACACCACAGAAACAGAAACTGTCCCCTAGTACTGTGCAAAATATAAAGACAGCAGATGTAAATTTGAAAAAAACTAACAAGTACCAATCACCACTTTACAAATTAACAAATAGAAATAAAACAAATATAGAAAGTAAAATAATACCATTTTATTGGACTAATACATTTAGCTTTCAGAGGCCAAAACCTCCGTCCTCGGGTCAGTACAGTATAGTGCTGTTACAGTATCCTATCCTGACCTGAGGAAGGGGGTTTTGTTCTCCGAAAGTTAGTCAAAATGTATTAAAATTAGTCCAATAAAAAGATTACCTTATTTACATGTTCTATTATAAACATTTAACACATCTACAATACTTTATCCTAAAGCAAAAAAAATAAAAAAAATATATTTTATTTACAGTTTGTTGTCTCTGGTTTCTGCTTTCCTCATCTTCTTTTCACCGTCTTCCTTCCATCCAGCATCTGTCTTCACTCTCTCTCTCTCTCTGCCATCCAGTGTCTGCCCTCTCTGCCGTCCCTTCCATCCAATGTCTGCCCTCTCTCCCTGCTCCTTCCAGCCACATCTGCCCTCTATCTCTGCCCCTTCCATTCACTGTCTGCCCTTTCCCTTCCTTCCATCCACTCCACTGTCTGCCCTTTCTCTCTGCCCCTTCAATCCACCATTTGCCCTCCCTCTCCCATCCATCCAGGGTCTGCCCTTCCTCTCGCTCCCCCTTCCATCTAGGATCTGTCCCCTCTCTCTCTCTGCCCCTTTTTTCAGTCCCCAGTTCCAGCCCCCTTCTCCCCTCTGAACACCCCCACCCAGTCCCCTTCTCCCCTCCCCTTCTCCTGTCTGAGACCCCCACCACAGTCCCCTTCTCTCCTTTGAACACCCCCACCCCAGTCCCCTTCTCCCCTCCCCTTCCCTTCTCCCCTCTGAGATCCCCACCCCAGTCCCCTTCTCCCCTCCTCCTCCCATCTGAGATCCCCACCCCAGTCCCCTTCTCCCCTCTGAACACCCCCACCCCAGTCCCCTTCTCCCCTCCCCTTTCCCCCTCGGAGACCCCCACCCCAGTCCCCTTCTCCCTCCTCTTTTCCCCTCTGAACACCACCACCCCAGTCCCCTTCTCCCCTCTGAGATCCCCACCCCAGTCCCCTTCTCCCCTCCCCTGTCTGAGACCCCCACCCCAGTCCCCTTCTCCCCTCTGAACACCCCACCCGAGTCCCTTTCGCCCCTCTCCTTCCCCACCTCAGTCCCGTTAAAACCGGCGAAGCAGCGTCGCAGCCAGCGCCTCGTGCCCTGCTTGTAAAAAAAAATCAAATCTTCTTCCTTCAAATTGATTGGAAGGCCCGAGTCGACGTCAAGACGAGGAGGAGAAGGAAGGAGATTAGATTTTTTTTTTTTTTTACAAGCAGGGCACGAGGGGCGCTGCCTGCGACGCTGCTTCGCCGTTTTTTTTTAATGTGCGGCGCCGTGGGAACGGCCACGGGAGGCGGCGGGAGTGGAGCACCCCCCACCCACTGGCACCCGGGGCGGACCACCCCCACCGCCCCTCCCTTGGTACGCCACTGCGCCCTTCTCTTTCGAAAACGCCCCTGATAGTAGTTTAACAGCTGCATTCTGGAAGGACTGCAATTTCCTTAGATTTGATTTAGAGCAGCCCAGATAGACTATATTACAGTAGTTTAATCTGGTAATAAGCAAAGAGAGAATGGAATTCATCATGGTCAAAATACCTTAATTTAACTGAACGGAGCTGGCAAAGAATATGAAAACCAGTTTTACAGAGATTAGAGATCTGTGGGGTGAAAGAAAGTTGGGAGTCAAGTATGACTCGTAAATAGCAGAAGGAGTCTGCCGATAGAATAGTGTTACCAAAAATGTTTAAAGGAAGAGTAGGAACAGGGAAATTGCCAGTGAACCAACAGGCCACGGATTTTTTTTCTTATTTAGAGCTAATCTATGATTATAAAGCCACCTTTATACAAAAGTCAGACAATCTTGTAGAGGACCAGTTGATGAGGAAAGTGGGTTATTGGAATAGATTAGGAGAATATCATCTGCATAGAAGTGGACTGGATTATAGTTGCAAGAGGATTTAGGAAAAGGTTGAAAAGGAGAAGCTAGGGGGCAGGAAGAGGACATAGAGGAGGAAGTAACAACCTTGTAGGAATGATTTGATTAAAAAAAATCAGAAGAAAATCAGGCAATATCAGAATCCATCTTACCAAGAGAAGCATGGTGAGATAGTAATGATTGATCAACCACATCAAATGCAGCGGAGAGATCAAGTGAGATAGCAAGAACAATATTGTGTTTATCAAAATGGGAATAAATTTCACTAAGTAAGGCAGTTAGGACTGTTTCAGTGCTAAAGTGAACTCTGAAGCAGGGGCGTAGCCAGACACCCAATTTTGGGTGGGCATGGGCCCAAGTTGGGTGGGCAGTAGAACTCCGCCTTGTCCCACAAGTGATTTGGTCTCGCCCTCTCTCAACTGCATGCCATATGGTCTCTCAAATATCCCCCCTCCCCTGCATATCTTTTAAATAGCAGATTTTCACTGGTAGTGAGCAGCAACTAATACACACTGCTCATGTTGGCCCCACAGCCTTCCCTCTGATGCAACTTCCTGTTTCCACATAGGTGGGAATACATCAGAGGGAAGGCTGTGGGGCCGGTGCAAGCAGTATGTATTAGTCACTTTTTGCTGCAGGTGGGACCGTTGTCGGGAGTTTTCGGCTGGTGGAGCTTGGGGATCCCTGCCAGCCACATCATAAGTGTGCTGCTACTGGGTGGGCCTGAGCCCAAAGTGGGTGGGCCTGGGCCCACCCAAGCCCACCCTTGTCTACGCCACTGCTCTGAAGCCTGATTGCCTTGGATGGTGAGCAAAAGAATTCACGATGAATGAAGAAGCCTGCATGTAAACTATCTTTTCCAAAACCTTTGAAAGAAAACATAAGTGAACTGACAGAAATGTTCCAGCCTTCTCCACAAGTAAACCAACTAATATATGCCAGGAGGAGAAACATGATAAATTGCACTCTTCACATACATACTGGCCCTGCACAACCACAACAGATGCTGAGACTATGATAAGGACAGGCACTGCACTTAATTTTACCTGTATATAGCCAATGACAGGCAAAAGACATTACTGCCTAGGACTCAAACCCTACATAATAAGGGATTTCCTGCATACCGGCCAGTTGAAGAAGGAGATCTCCAGCCCCAAGAAGAGGAACCAGCATGATGTGACATTGAGGGAAAGATTCCAGCCAAGAGGCGGACAAGGAAGAGAGTTATCTTTATTGGAAATAAATAAGTATAAGCAATAAGTGGCATACATAAGCTAAAGTGTATCCATTATTGTTGTGAAGTTTAAAATTATTTCAAGTAATATAAACCAGGGAGTGTTTATCTCTGAGTTAAATAAAAAGAAATGTATTTATCTCTTCCCAAGTGCGCATCAGGTGTAATGTCTGTGGTGCTCATGCCTTCCTGCTTTTCCCCTACACAGGTAACAGTTCAGCTTACTAATGCTATTGCAGAATCCTTATAAATACTTTTCCCTATCAACGCCTTTTTTCAGTTGTAGCTCAAGGTAAATTACAGTAGGTATTTTCCTATTCCTGTAGGGCTTAAAATCTAAGCTTGTATCTAACATAATGGAGAATTAGGCGACTTTATCCAAGACTGCAAGAATCAGTAGCAGGATTTGAACTCTGGTTTCCCTGGTTCTTAATCTACTGTTCTAACCATTAGGCTACTTCTTCACCAATTTTAATGGCTGCTCACAAATTCAAGCCTATAAGTGAACCTGGCTGGTTGTTTTGCAGCACCCTGAAGTTGACCTGAGATGAGCAAATAGCTGCTATACATCTTTGGGAAGATCACATTGATTTAATTAAAAAGGCTATCAATCTATTTGGTCTACCAAGTTGAGATTCTTCCTGTTTTTTTAACATCATCCTAGATAGGGGTTCTTAACCAGTGGTGCTACAGGGGGTACGGGAAGAGGTCAAATGGGGTATGGAGAAGGGTCTTGAAATCTGAGGCAATTTACTTGAAATTTTCTAGGCAGAGTGAAGGCAGTTATTAGGACAGTTTTCAAAAGAATTTGCCAATGTAACTTAAAAGGTAGCTGGCTAAATTCCTTGGGCTGAACACATTTTAAAAGGGAAAATCTATTTTTTTTACACTATCCCCACCAGAGACACAGAAACATACACACATGCATGTACTCTCATTCGTCAACTTATATACTCTCTTGCTTTTCAGTCACATGCACACGTATGCATTCTGTCACTTTTCAGACACTCTCTCTCTCTCTCTCTCTCTCTCCTGTGGCTGCCCCTGTGCTCAGTTGGTGAGTCTGTGACACCCCTCCCCCCCCCCAGCACTGTATACTATCATGAAAAGTTCTTGCATTTTCTGCAATTTTTTTCTCAGCCTGTATCAGACCCTTCACACTTCCCTCCATTCCTTACCCACAGAACACGCTTTGGTTTCACTGGCTGTCTCCAAGGTCCCAAGCAGAGTTCACTTCCTTCCACTCATCAGTTGCTCCTCCTCTCTGTGACTTTGGATTCTACCACAGTCCAGGGCCATAGCAAGCTATGTACAGGTGGTGCGGCCCCACAGGACGCAAGAGAAGCTACTGGACTTGCTATGTTCCTGCCACAGTGTCTGCACTAAAAGAGGTTTGGAGAGCTATAAAGGGCTTGTTCTGGTTAGCAGTCTGAATATAACCTCTAACCAGAGACCCTTCAACTCCATCAAAACTTTGCCCACACAAATTGGGACTATTCCAATTTTCAGCTGCTTTCTGGACAGCCAAAACCTGTCCAACTATAGTGGACATTGAGTGCTTAAAATAAATAAATAAATAATCCCTTAGTGAATCAGGCCCAAAATGGGAAAATGACTTTTGGTACATCTTGAGCTAGTGCAGTACATTACAGATTGCAATCCTTTCTATACATTTCTCATTTGCGTATTGGGGGAAAAAAACAATTTCAAGCCTTTTTTTAATGAATGTCGTAATATTTGCAAGTAAATATGTTTAGAAATGCTTGTTGAAAACAGGTTGGAAAACACTGAGTAAGAACACTAAATGAAACTGTAGCGTAATGATTCTGCATTCCACACGGATCCTTCCAGTGAGACCCAGCTGTATTTTTTAATTAATAAGTTCGTGTGGCACAGAAAAATACAATACAGAAATTGAGTGCAACAGGAATGTAGTAAACATATTCCACCTGACCTCTTAACCCCTAATCAAATTTCCTTTACACGGACCTATATGCCTTGATTTTGTCACTCCTCTACACATTATCCAATGTTGGGATGAGATTAAACGTATTGCTATGTTCATTTTCTAAACAACATCAAGCTGCTTTTAAACTGCGTCTTTAACCACGTATAGAAATAGGAGAAAGAACTTGTTGTTGATCATTTTCTGGATTGACGTAGCAACTGGGTTCTTCAGAAGCCTTCCAACTTTCAAGAGTCTAATACACGTGGAGGGGCATAATTGAACGAAAACGTCTATCTCCATGGGCGTTTATCTCCGAGAACGGGTCCGTGAAGGGGCGGACCGAACCGTATTTTCGAAAAAAAATAGACGTCCATGTTTTATTCGACAATTTGTGAGCTGGGCGTTTTTGTTTTTCAGTGATAATGGAAAATGAAAGCGCCCAGCTCAAAAACGAATAAATCCAAGGCATTTGTTCGTGGGAGGGGCCAGGATTCGTAGTGCACTGGTCCCCCTCACATGCCAGGACACCAACCGGGCACCCTAGGGGGCACTTTTACAAAAAAAAAAAAAAGGTAAAAGAGCTCCCAGGTGCATAGCGCCCTTCCCTTGTGTGTTGAGCCCCCCAAATCCCCCTCAAAATCCACTGCCCACAAGTCTACACCATTATATAGCCCTAAGGGGTGAAGGGGGGCACCCACATGTGGGTACAGTGGGTTTGGGGGGGTTGGATGACTAAGCATTAAGCAGCACAATTGTAACAGGTAGGGGGGGGATGGGTCTGGGTCCACCTGCCTGAAGTCCACTGCACCCCCTAACAACTGCTCCAGGGACCTGCATACTGCTGCCAGGGAGGTGGGTATGACATTTGATGGTGAAAATAAAAAGTTGTGAAACATCATTTTTTTGTGGTGGGAGGGGGTTAGTGACCACTGGGGGAGTCAGGGGAGGTCATCCCCGATTCCCTCTGGGGGTAATCTGGTCATTTAGGGCACTTTTTGGGGCCTTATTCGTGAAAAAACAGGGTCCAGGAAGGGTGCCCTAAATTCTAGCTACAAACGCATACTTTTTTTCCATTATCGGCGAAAGGCGCCCATCTCTCTTCGGCCGATAACCACGCCCCAGTTCCACCTTCGACACGCCTCTGACACGCCCCATCAACTTTGTACGCTTCCGCGATGGAGTGCAGTTGAAAACGTCCAAAATCAGCTTTCCATTATACCGATTTATTCATTTTTGTGAGATAAACGTCTATCTCCCGATTTGGGTCGAAATCTAGGCGTTTTTCTCTTTCAATTATAAGGTGGCTAGGCAACTTCGAAATACAGCACCAATTTCAGCCAAAAAACCTTTGAATTAATCTATCTTCAAATAGCAAACTAATCACAACATTAGTTATAAAAATTCTATTTTTGAGGGGGAAAACAAATAATAATAATAATGCATAAATTAAAGCATCTCTGAAGGCATTTCTTTATTGGTTTTCTTTCCTAGCGTCATGTACTCTGATGCTTCATCCTCTGGTTTTATTTTGTTTCCAGTTGCATAATCTTCTGAAACCCAGGCTGACACAGTATTTGTGTAGCCAGTGTTGTGGATATTAGAATATTCTCCAGTTTTACCACAACTTAGTATAACATGGAAGTCACTAACCTGCTGTACTGCAGATTAATGACTTCCATAGGAAAGGAATAGTGCAATCTGTGAGCAACCTTGTAAGCTGCAGTAAAAAAAAAAAAAAAGCATGAGCAGTCTGGGTGTCTCCCTCCCCCAGCAAAGAGCCCCAAGCATGCTTCTCCCCCCCCCCCCCCCCCACAAGACACATATGGTCTGAAGTATTTAAGCCCTGCACCCATCCCCAGTGCCCTCCTCCCCAAAATCCCTCCAAGACTCTCACCTCCCCATAGGTCCCCCAGTCCTACCTGAAGCCCACAAAACAACCCCTTATTTGGTAGCCTGACCCCTAGTAGTAGTTCAACAAAACTACTACTAGGCCCTAGCACGTTGTGGCCATGATTCCATCATAGCAGCCAAACAAAATTGTGTGACCTCCTGAAGTTGAACAATGATACACCTATGGAGAGCCCACCCATGTGGGTTTGGTGACTTCATTTGACATTGTGACCACAGTTTGGGATGCTTTGTGCTAGGAATTGAGGCTGCCATTGTGAACCCGGTGCCAATTGGGGCAGAAGCAATTTGGGATTGCACCTGCCTTGTAAACCCTTGATCAACAAAGATTGTTTCAGGTAGACTCAGGGGGCGGGATGAGGCTTGAGCTAGGGGTTATGGTCAAGGGGGTGTCTTTGCCTGGGGGGGCAAGGGAAGGGAAAATCCCAGACTATATGGATCCAATATTCAGAACACAGGAGTTAGCTGGGCTGACTCCCGAGGTCAGTTCTGAGCCCAGATATTCACTGCCAGGCCGTTTCTGGTGTCTGGCATTAAATATCCAGTTTATTTTGGGCTGGTTTCAACTGAATCAGCCAGGCCAATATTCAGCACTGGCTGATTAAGTTGAAACCAGCCAAAGATATTCCAGGTATTTCGGCAGCCTGATTTAACTGACAGACTTAGTCGATGATGCACTGATAGCTCATTATATCATGCGATATAACTGGTAATTCACTAAGCATTAACTGACAATATTCAGCGTGAAATAACCAGCTATCTCCCACTGAATATTACTACTACTACTACTACTACTTGACATTTCTATAGCGCTACTAGAGTTACGCAGCGCTGTACAATTTAACAAAAAGGGGCAGTCCCTGCTCAAAAGAGCTTACAATCTAAAGGACAAAATGACAAGTTGGGGTAGTCTAGATTTCTTGAGTAGTGGTTAGGTGCCAAAGGCGACATTGAAGAGATGGGCTTTTAGCAGGGATTTGAAGATGGGCAGGGAAGGGGCCTGGCGTATGGGCTCAGGGAGATTATTCCACGCATGGGGTGAGGCGAGGCAGAAAGGGCGGAGCCTGGAGTTGGCGGTGGTGGAGAAGGGTACTGAAAGGAGGGATTTGTCTTGAGAGCGGATAAGTGCCATTTAACCGGCCAGGAGACATTCGTGGCTGGTTAAATGGTTTTAAATATTGGGGGGGGGGGGGGGTATGTCTTTATGTACTTTGTAGCCCTTTTATGATGGTGTCAGGGAGCACTTTTAACAGTCCGATGTCAACAGACACTTTTTTGAGGTATTTTTGCATGTATTTGAATGCTGTGCATCTCATTATTATGTAGCCCATGGTACCTTAACCCTTTAGTGTCCAATGTTCCCGTAATAAGCCATATGGGAACAGAGTGATGGGAACATTGGACACTAAACTAACATTTGTTACAGAAAAATAAGACATGATTTTGCTGTTTAGCCAGTGTTAGACAAAAATCACACACTATTCCCCCTTAAAACATTTTACTAATTCCCTAAATATAATAAGTGATCAGTCCTCTCAGACAAGTACCTCCATCTACCGTTCATTCTACTCAGTATATATTAAACAACTCAATGGGGTCTATTTATTAACTGCAGAGTGAGTTAATGCACATTAGCGGCAAACAAAAGATCCCATCAGAAATAAAGGAAGCCAGGGGAATAATGCATATACCACAGGAGTAAATTGATCTCAGCCTGCAGTTAACTCTTCTTTGAAGAGATGTGTGTACAGCACTGCGTATGCCTTGTAGCGCTATAAAAGTGTTAAGTAGTAGTATTGTTTTGGGTAAACCAGTGTGGCGGCAAGCTCCGCCTACTGGCTTCAACCCATATAATGGGCTAGATAGCCACGTACCACCTCCTGTTCTCAATGTAAGCTCCTAGGGTGCTAGCAACCAACTATTGATGTTGATGGGCACTCATTAAAATTTGCACGTGCATCTGGCTGCGCACTATTCTATAAGGCATTGCGCCCAACTCCAACAATGCGTAACTCAAAAGAGGGTGTTCTGAAAAGTTGCATGTGTAGTTATAGAATACTGCCACAGTACACCTAAGTTGGGCACCAGCATTTACACAAAGTTTTAGCAGGCGTAAATCTGGAGCCTACAGTTAGACATGCAAATCAGTGCTAAGCACTATTCTATAAAGAGAGTGCGCCATTTATGCAATCGTGCTTAGCATTTATTTTTTTCAGCGCCCATTTTTGTGCGCCATTTACTGAATCTGGTGCTATCTGTATAAGCACAAAATAAAAATTGTGCTTATTTATGGCACTGGAATAAATGCAACTTATTTACTGCTTTCACAGCAGCTATGGAAAATCATGTGTTGTTCAGCACCTCCAACATTCTCATTAATATTTTGTATGGAAATAGCTCTTGGCATTTAAATGTTTTAATTATTTTGTAGATATCAACAACAATCTCACCCAGAGCAGAACAGCCAACTGCAAGCAGATGTAAGAGCGTCCTGTATTCAACATTTATTGCTAAATATCACAGAGTTATTTCCAGTCTTTTCTCAACAGCATTTGCAGCCTAAAGGTGTTTTTCCTGTTTCTCAGTTAACTCAAGGGAATGTCTCTTCATAAATAAAGCTCTTTTGGACATTTGAAAATGTAATGTCTATTAACCATCACTGCAGGTATTATTAAATATAATTCTGCACCACCAAACTGTGATTCTGTTAAAGATCCAAATTATTATGTCTGCTCCTTTATTCACGCTCAAATTAATGCTACCTGAACTGAGCATAGCACAGCTGAGTGCTACACAGAAAACTAAGAAGAATACTGCCATCTAATGAGAATCTAACTCAAGCAATGAGGCTAATATAATAAACTGAGAAATGTTTCTGCAGAAGGGGTGTTCGTATGAAAAAAAAAAAAACAAGCATGCAAAACGCCAAGAAATGTACAAAAATGTCAAAAGTTTAGCATTTTGCATGTTTTTTTAGTGTAATCATATCTTCTATAAAGATGATCAGATTTGAACCCCCTTCACCATAATAAACCTTTGTGCATGGTCTACTATACCAGAAAGTTTATGCAAATTCATAAATATCAAACTGTTGCTATGTAAAAGTATGTACAAAGCAGCTTGTTATTTATGATTTTCTTTTTTTGCTAGGGTGCTAGCACCAATTAAGATGGGCATATCCATCTATCTCTCTGTCTGTCCTTCCATATGCATAGGTTTGTTTGTGTAGGCACAAATAAAACCTACATATGAAGAACAACAGGAGAAGCCGGCAAGCCATGGCAACAGTGATGAGCTGTTGACCGTACCACGGAGAATCCAACCTCCATAGCACAAGAAGGATCCAGCAAGTCAAAGTGATGGTGAAGATTTTTAACCATGCTGTGAGGATCCTAAGCTCTATGACACATCAAGGAACTGGCAGACCATAGCAGTAGTGAAGGTTAGTTGACTGTGTCATGATGATCCGAAGTGTGGTCTACATAAGTACGTAAGTATTGCCACACTGAAGCAGAGCAAAGGTCCATCAAGCCCAGTGTCTGTTTCCAACAGTGGCCAATCCAGGTCACAAATACCTGGCAAGATCCCAAAAAAGTTCAATACATTTTATGCTGCTTATCCCAGAAATAAGCAGTGGATTTTCCCCATCATTTTAATAATGGTCTATGGACTTTTCCTTTAGGAAGCCGTCCAAACCTTTTTTTAAACCTTGCTAAGCTAGCTGCCTTTACCATATTCTCTGGCAACGAATTCCAGAGTTTAATTACACGTTGAGCGAAGAAAACTTTTCTCCAATTCGTTTTAAATGTACTACTTTCTAGTTTCATCGCATGCCCCCTAGTCCTAGTATTTTTGGAAAGAGTAAACAAACGATTCACGCAGGGGCGTAGCCAGACACCCAATTTTGGGTGTGCCTGGGCCCAAGATGGGTGGGCAGAACTCTGCCGTGTCCCACAAGTGATTTGGTCTCTCCCTCTCTCGCCTGTATGCCATATGGTTTCTCAAACATCCCCCTCCCCCGCATACCTTTTAAATAGCAGATTTTCATCAGCAGCGAGCAGCAACTAATACACACTGCTCATGTTGGCCTCACAGCCTTCCCTCTGATGCAACTTCCTTTTTAGATCAGATGGAAGGTTGTGGGGCCAGTGTGAACAGTATGTATCAGTTGCTGCTCGCTGCAGGTGAAGATCTGCTATTTACAAGGTATGCAGGAGGAACAGTTGTTGGGAGTTTTCGGCTGGTGGGGCTTGGGCATCCCTGCCAGCCACATCATAGGTGTGCTACTACTGGGTGGGCCTGAGCCAAAGTGAGTGGGCCTGGGCCCACCCGGGCCCATCCTTGGCTACGCCACTGGATTCACGTCTACCCATTCTACTCCACTCATTATTTTATAGACCTCTATCATATCTCCCCTCAGCTGTCTTTTCTCCAAGCTGAAGAGCCCCAGCCGCTTTAGCCTTTCCTCATAGGGAAGTCATCCCATTCCCTTTATCAATGGTTAGAGCAGTGGACTGAGAACCAGGGATACCAGTGTTCAGATCCCATTAACACTCCTTAAGATCTTGGGCAAGTCACTTAGGGGTTCTTTTACTAAGCTGCGGCAAGCGCTAACGTGTGCTTACCACAGTTTAAAAGGGCTTAACGTGGGGCAGGCTGAGGTGCCCCATGGTAAGTTTCAAATGTGCCTGTACTACCCACACGTGTCTGTGGGGTGGAGAGTGGGCATTTGTATGCTAATTAGTTAGCATGTCTGCATTGTTGCGCACTAAGGGGGTCCTTTACTAAGGCACGCTCACATTTTTGGCATGCGCTGAAATTGGGTGCACACTAAACATTAGAGACACCAATGCATTCCTATGGGCGTCTCTAACATTTAGCGTGTGCCCAATTTTCGCGCACGCCAAAAACATGAGCGCACCTTAGTAAAAGGCCCCCTAACTGACTAGTGCAGGATTAGCATGTGAGCCCTTACTGCCTACAAAATAGGTGACAATAAAGGCTCACACACTAATTTTTGGTAATCAGCACACACTAATGGCAACAATTCTTTTTTCAATACTTGATATACCGCAAGTGATTCCTAAGGCAACTATCCAGCTTATTTTCGAAGGAGAAGGGCGCCCATCTTCCAACACAAATCGGGAGATGGGCGTCCTTCTCCTAAGGGCGCCCAAACCAGCATAATCAAAAGCCGATTTTGGGCATCCTCAACTGCTTTCAGTCGCAAGGACGACCAAAGTTCAAGGGGGTGTGTCGGCAGTGTACCGAAGGCGGGACGGGGACGTGGTTAAGAGATGGGCGTCCTCGGCCGATAATGGAAAAAAGAAGGGCGTCCCTGACGAGCATTTGGCCGACTTTACTTGGTCGTTTTATTTTCACATCCAAGCCTCAAAAAGGTGTCCGAACTGACCAGATGACCACTGGAAGGATTTGGGGATCACCTCCCCTTACTCCCCCAGTGGTCACCAACCCCCTCTCACCATTAAAAAAAAAAACTTTAATACTTCTTTTTTGCCAGCCTCTATGCCTCAAATGCCATACTCAGGTCCATCTCAGCAGTATGCAGGTCCCTGGAGCAGTTATAGTGGGTGTAGTGTACTTCAGGCAGGCGGACCCAGGCTCATCCCCCCCTAACTGTTACACTTGTAGTGGTAAATGGGAGCCCTACAAAAAACCCCACAAACCCACTGTACCCACATCTAGATGCCCCCCTTCATCCCTAAGGGCTATGGTAGTGGTGTATAGTTGTGGGGAGTGGGTTTGGTGGGGTTGGGGGGCTCAGCACCCAAGGTAAGGGAGCTATGCACCTGGGAGCAATTTTTGAAGCCCACTGCAGTGCCCCCTAGGGTGCCTGGTTGGTGTCCTGGCATGTGAGGGGGGACAAGTGCACTACGACTGCTGGCTCCTCCCACGACCAAATGGCTTGGATTTGGTCGTTTTTGAGATGGGCGTCCTCGGTTTCCATTATCGGCGAAAACCGAGGTCGCCCATCTCTAAGGTCGGCAATCTCAACATTTACGTCGACCATCTCTAAGGTCGACTTAAATGTAGCTATATTTGGCCACGTGAATATATGGGATATCTTTGGCCAGTTAGAAGATAACTGGCTAAGTCTGAATATCACCATAGCCGGTTACCTTCTAATGTCACTATGGTGACTGTTTCCTTGTCTGTGCTCACCTCACCCTCTGGTGGCCAGAACCGGTGGCTGCTATGGACTGTCACACGTTCCAGACTTCAGCCCAGTCTGGTCCAGATCTTCTGGGCTCCCAGACTTGCTTTTCTTGTTTGTGCCTGAACAGCACCCATAGCTGTCTTGTGATTCCTGCATCTGAACTTCAGCTGCTGATGGGCTTTATTAACCACCTGGAAACTTCTGTGTTTGCCTTTGCATCGTCTAAGGTCCCTGGTATGTTGGTGTGCTTTGTTGCACTTCTGGTTATTCTGTTTCTTGTCTGAAATCCTTGCTTGGTTCTAGTCTAGTCTTTGTGTAGTTAGCTTGTACTTTGTTGCTTGTTTTCTAGTCTTGTTTCTTGCTTGTATTTCCTTGTCTGGTCCCTGGTTAGTCTGTGTGTATGTTAGCTGTTAGCTTTTTCTGCTAGTTCCCTCCTTAGTGGCTGCCTTGGCAGCTTTCTGGTCTTGCCCTCTTGTATGTCAGTGTTTTTCCCTAGTGGCTGCTTGGCAGCTTTCAGTCCTTGCTGTTACCTGTCTTTGTACCCTTTTCAGTGGCTGCCTGGCAGCTTTCAGTTTTTGTCCTTTAGCCTGTCCACTTCCTGCCTAGTGTTGTATTGTCTGTCTGTGAGTCCTAGCCCAGTATTCTGTCTTGCTTCCAATGTATATTCCTTTTCCCTCTGACCCTCAGTCCCTGTTCAGCCTAGTTGGTATCCAGTTCCTGCCCTGTCCTGTAAGTCCTGCCGGCCGCCTGCACCCAGGGGCTCAGCTCCTAGGGAACGGCGGTCAAGCACAGGTGAAGTCTAGCTGTTCCTGCTCTGCCTGTTCCAGCTTGTTTGCCTCAGCTGCAACTCCAGTCCAGGGTTCCAGTCCTGTTCTGCCTTGTCTCTGGTTTGGGGGTGGTTTTGCCTGCCTGCCTGCCTGCCACTGCCGCTCCACTACCACCCGGCTACCTCGTGGCCCGGGCAGTAATTTCATTTTTTATGTGCGTCCACTACGTGTGCCTGAAAATTTCTGGCACGTGGCACTAACCGGGCAGTAATCGGCATTGTATGTGTGTGATTACCGCTCGGTTAATGCGTGATACATTACCACTAAGTCAATGGGTGCTGGTAAGGTCTCAGGCCCAAAATTGATGCGCGTTAATTTTATTTTGCCGCACGTCCATTTTTGTCAAAAGAAAAAAGGCCTTTTTTGCAGGTACGCTAAAAAATGGACCTGCACGCATCCAATACATTCGTCTACACCAGCGCTGGCCACTTTTTGGCACACCTTAGTAAAAAGACTCCTCTGTATCTAATGATCACCAAAAAAAACTTCCTTCAAGAAATTTTCTAAAACCTGCCCACTAGCCAAGCAGGGAACAATGTCCGCTTGCAGACGGCACTGTGTATTGTTAGAGGAGGCAATTTCTCCAAATGGGTTTGTTTTGCGCATGCCTTGACAGGATTGAACCTCATTCCTATGCCAGAGCATGTGAAGTATGATCTCAGTCACTCAAATTTCTTGCTAGCACTCGCCGTAGTACTTGCATTGTGCAAAAGAAAGTATCTGGGCCTGCTACTCTGTTGTGTCACTGTTTTCCCTGTGGCAACATGCCTCATTTTTTTGTTTTGTTGGATTTATGATTAATAACTTTCATTGTATACAAATATGCCTCCTCAACTTTCACTTATTTTTGTGTATGTCAACAACAAGATTTAGAGTTTGTCCCTAAAGACAAATGTAGCCTCTACTTGTAACCCTGTGAATGTTTATTCAATCTTCCCCTTGGGCCCAGTTAAGCTTACAATTTGTACCTTAAGGTAGAAGAACCCACAACCAGCCTTAGTGTGAGTGAATGGACCCTGAGGACTGAAAAAGTCTTTATATGAATACATGTGAGCCATATATTATCAAGTATTTGCAGTTAGCCTACATTGTGCTTAGAGGCAAGGCAATAATATTTGAGTTAAAATGATCATTGAATTTAGATCACTGCATTTCTAGGCCATTCGGGGGGCAGTATAATTTTTTATTTTCTTGTGTTTGTTTTCCAAATCCTTAGTATGAAATTTTGGCATTTGAATGGTAATAAGAAGGACTTGATCTGATTGCAATATTTATATTCTTGTTTATGAAAATTATTGGCATTTCAGACTATTCTCATAGCTTCAGACATCCCAAAAGTGTTATAACTTTTAAAATATAAAGCGGTCAGCATCAAGGGCTGGATTCATTCTGCAACATTACCTGTCAACAAGCCAATAGCTTTTAAAAATAATCCCAGAACTGATAACCCATGATGTGGCCTGCAAGAGTAATATAAAGGGATATGTGGTTCCAAGTAAGAAAGCCAAAATATGAAGAGTGGGAAAATATCAGCATTATAAAACAATGCAGAATAACATTTCCATGAACTTGACAATGATGTAGATAATAAAACATTTTTTATTTTGCGCATAGCATACTGCATTTCACCTCAGAAGGATGGTTGTCTGATAGAAATACTACTCATTAATATGTATGCAATAAACAGAAACTTTTAAATGCTTTTATATTATTAAGAGAAAAGGACCATAAAATGTATTCTGTGGTATTTTGCCTGTTTTTGCATACTAATTACACATTATCTATTTTTAAAAATAGTTTTAGAGTGGGCACATCTGGGCAGAGTGTGGGCATTCCTGCATTATCCAGCTAGTGTGCTAACTGGATAGCGCAGAGTAGAGAATGGCACGGGGACCCGCAGTAACCGCGGGGATGGTGTTGGTGACAGAGCTTGTGGGGACGGGGCGAGGACGGGGACAGAGCCCACAGGGACGGGGCAGGGATGGGGACAGAGCCCACAAGGATAGGGACAAACTTTGTCCCTGCATCGTTTTCTACTTTGAAGCCTGTTAATGAACTGGACTGTTATGTCTGAGTGACGCAGACAACAATATTTTGATTTTTTGGAAAAACAAGCAAACATGCTGGCCATAACTAGCAAAATTTGCATGGGGGATCTTGTACATCCTACTACCAGCACATCTTTTATTTTTTTGTTACATTTGTACCCCACGCTTTCCCACTCATGGCAGGCTCAATGTGGCTTACATGGGGCAATGAAGGATTAAGTGACTTGCCCAGAGTCACAAGGAGCTGCCTGTGCCTGAAGTGGGAATCAAACTCACTACCTCAGATCCCCAGGACCAAAGTCCACCACCCTAACCACTCCTCCACAGCCATGTCTAAGAAGACATATTGTATTGCAGGAAGGACTGTGGAAGACAGGCGAGCTAGACTGAATCCTGAGACTGTTGATGACTTCTTATTAATCGACAGATTAAAAAATCATAACGGTGTTACACAGGGCATATTTCTTCCCTCTAAGGCATACAGAACGGGTTGTATTTTGTACCCATGGACATTTTAACAGGGTGGATTAGGATTTCTTGGGGTAGTAGAAATCAGCTATTGTTGGGGTTGGAAGGGTAGACGGTGGTGGTGAGGAGGGTTATTATAGCTGCTCACTATAAAATCATAATTGTTTGAGGCTTCTGCAGATGAGGACAGAGCCTATGGGGATGGAGCGGGGACGGGACCTGCAGGGACGGGGCAGGGACAGGAACAGGACCCACAGGGACAGGGCGGAGAAGGAGACAGAACCCACAGGGACAGGGCAGGGATAATGCAGGAGCACTTAGCCCCTCCTAAATAAGAGGTGGTAAATGTTACAAGTCTCATGCGCTAATGGTAACATGCAAATTTTTAAAAGTCCTAAAAAGTGCCATGATAAATCTGAGTTTAACATGTGGGAAAGTCCCACATTAGAATGTATTAGGCCCAGACTTCATATTCCTTATCAAAGCATTTTTGAGCCAACAATCTAAGGGCCCTGTTTACGAAGGCGCATTAGCATTTTTAACGCGCCTACAATTAGCATGCACGCTAACTATGTAGGCACCTATAGGGATATTGTAGGCACATACACAGTTAATGCATGTATATGGTTAACGTGCGTTAAAGATGCTAATGCGCCTATAACTTGATTTAGTAAACAGGGCCCTAATATTATTATTACAACATTTTACTCACTTAGGGCCCCTTTTACCAAGCTGCGGCAAAAGGGGGCCTGCGCTGGCATCAGCGCATGTTTTTGACATCCGCCGAGGCCCCCCTTTGCCCCAGTGGGTAAAAGGGAAGTCTTTCTTTTTTTTAAGAAACGGCCGTGCAGCCATGCAGCGGATATGATGGCACACTGTGGGTGGGAACAACCACCAAGCTGCTCCGGCAGCCCAGAGGTAATTCCTTTTTAGCGAGCAGTAAGCCCACGTTGGACTTACCGCTGCTGTGTAAAAGGGGCCCTAAGTTCCATTATACAATTTCTTCCCCTCCCCCACTGAGATTTATTTATTTTATTTATTGGAATTTATTAACCACCTTTATGAAGAGATTCACCCAAGGTGATTTACAGTAAGTATAGTTTAACATCAAACTTACAATTTTGTTAACAGCAATACAATAGTAAAATGAACAAGTATAAACATGAATTCAGCGAAAGAGGAAAACTTGAAAACAGCAAATTGAAACCTAGTAATAGGGCTACCATGAAACAGGATCAAAAATATATGCATTTAACAACACTTAAATTCAAATAAAAGATATAATACGAAGTAAGCATAATAGTGATGAAATATCCAATAAGCACCAATTAGAACATTCAAATAACATTACTGTGATACTAATGGTTTTCTACAATACGGCTTACCATATAGATGAGGGGTCAAATGCAGATATATAGGAGCACATTTACTAAGCCGAGTAAGCGTCTACGTGCTCCCAATGTACACCAAAATGGAGTTACCACACAGCTACTGCATGGCCCTTGCGGTAAATTCATTTTTGGTGCATGTCTGCTACGTGTGCCCGAAAAATATTTTTTATTTTCTGGCACGCGTCAGCTACGCATGCCAAGTGGCATTTGGCACACGTGGGTCATTACCGCCTGGTTATCGTGTGAGACTTTACCACTAGGTCAATGGCTGGCGGTAAGGTCTCAGACCCAAAATGGATGCACTGTAATTTTCATTTTGCCGCACGTCCATTTTCGTCAAAAAGTTTAAAAAGGCATTTTTTTGCAGGTACGCTGAAAAATGATTCTGCGCGTGCCCAAAACAGACGTCTACACTACCGCAGGCCATTTTTCAGCGCACCTTGGTAAAAGGACCCCATAGATGGGGGTACAAGACCTGCATTCATACGATATAAATGTGGTATAAAATATCCTGATCCATCCTTGCCATTTTCAGGGCTCAGAACGTTTAAGAATAAAAATAAAAAATAGTTTTCCCTGCAATGGACCTACTTGCCAGCTAGTGGAGTTTCAATTGAAACCCACTCCAGCCCATCCTGATCTGATCTAAGAATTCTGATATCCAGATGATTATGCTGGTTAATCTGGATCAGGGGGCAGCAATATTAATTTTAAATACTTGCTTGGAAAAAGTTGCACTATTTTTAATGATCATAGTTTAAAAAAGTAATTCCAAAATATTGTAGGCAAGTCAATAACCTGCAAGTATTTCCCATGATTAGAAGAACCCAATTAAGGTGTTGTCAAGTTGTAAGAAATTTAGAGTACTACTGGATCCCAGCCTAACAACGAAGAAGCAAATTTCAGCAGTGGTACAAACATTTGCTAATTTACATCTTTTGCGCTGGAGGAGACATTTACCCCTGGATTCTACATAAGGCGCTTTGAGTTGTGTGCACAAATTAATTGAATAATGAGCCAATCGGCGCTGGGCGCTGATAATTGGGCAGTAACAAGCAATTATCAGCATTAATTGGCAATAAATTAACATTTATGCACGCATCTTTTTAGGCATATTCTATAAAATGGTGCACATAAATTCTAGTGTGCGGATCCGAAAAGGGGGCATGGCCATGGGAAGAGCATGGGCGGATAGGGGCGTTCCTAACATTTATACATGTTGTTATAGAATTAGGGGGATCGGCATCTAATTTATGCATGGGGAATTTACACCAGGTTTTAATTGGCGTAAATAGTCGATACTTAATGTAGTTGAGGTTCCTGGCGCTAAGCACTATTCTATAAACCACACTTAAAATTATGTGAGGTGTATAGAATAGCTCTATTTTTTTGCCACTGATTTTACTACTACTACTACTTATCATTTCTAAAGTGCTACTAGATGCTATTTATAGAATCTAGGGGTCCTTTTCTAAAGTGCGCTGAAAAATGGCCTGTGGTAGTGTAGGCACGGCTTTTGAGCATGTGCAAATCCATTTTTCAGTGCGCCTGTAAAAAATACCTTTTTTTATTTTTGCCGAAAATGGATGTGCAGCAAAATAAAAATTGGCGCGCATCCATTTTGGGTCTGAGACCTTACCGCCAGCCGTTGACTTAGTGGTAAGGTCTCTCATGTTAACTGTGCGGTAATTGCCTATGCACGTCAAGTAGGAGTTACCACCCGATTTTCGCCGTATGCCAGAAAATAAAATATATTTTCTAGCGCACGTAGCAGACGCACATAAAAAATGAAATTACCGCACAGGCCATGTAGTAGCCTGGCGCTAACTCCGAATTGGCATGCGTTGGGTGCGCATAGGTGCCTACACGTAGCGGACGTGCATAAAAAATGAAATTACCACATGGGCCACGCAGTAGCCAGGCAGTAACTCTGAATTTACGTGGCTTAGTAAAAGGACCCCCCTAGTCCTTTGAGGGTAATTTTATACACCATTCTCATATGAAATGCTGATTGTGCCATTACCTTGCATTTCAGATGCTTTAATATCAGCTGTTTTAGAAAGTACTAAAGCTTCCTGTAATATTCATGAGCATATTGAGGGCAATTTTTAAAGCCATTTAGATGGGTAAATACTAGTATACCTGGATAAATATGCCCATCTAAAACACACTTCTTAAGATCAATTAAAAACTGTGCACAGGGTCCCAACATGTGAACCTTTACCTGCACTAAAGAGGAACATTCTTATGGTGTGTGGAGGATGCACACATAACATTTGAAAACATACATGAGTTAGTTTACCTCATTCTGCCATCTGCACCTATAGAAAAGCAAAGTACATGGATGTTTTCAACATGCAACTCAACACTACGTAGTTTTGATTTTTTGAAAAATAGTTACAAAGTGCAGTACATGCCTAAACGTACCTTTGGGCTGCTCAAAATAGCCCATTATATACTGGGTTTTGGTATGCCCGTCTCTGTCACCAGACTTAATGAAGCTTATATCTGTGATAGCAAATTATCTATATCTGTCTCAGCTATCAGGGATACCAAGTGTGGAATTTTGTCTTCTCTAGATTATGAGTATATGTGCTTATAGTATTTCAGATATATTTACTTGCCTATTCATCCCTCAATATAGACTCAACCCTGCTCCCCCTGTCGTCCTCCTACTCAAGGATATCTTTATGAGAGATTTTCTCCACTAATTTAATTTCTTCATTAAGGATGACAGCACTATTTGCTCAGCTTCCATCCACCACTCCCCTCATCTTGCTTAAACTCGTTTATGTATCATCTGAATCTCTCACCCGGGATGACGATTCTTCCTGCCAAGTAGATCATCCCACAAATATAACCTTTTATTTATCTGTGCATTCCTTAGCTTCCAATATATTCAGAGTCTCTACTTTGCTGACGCAACATAGCTGGATTTTACCCTTACTATACACAGTAGAAATACTATGGCCCTTACTTGATCCTTGTCTCTCCCTAATTTTTTTTAATTTCTCCTGTACCATAGTTAGGCCTTTGGTTTCCAAATGGACAATGGCATCTTCTTCACATTTTTTTTCTGCTCCTATAATCAGGTCTTAATTTGTAGACAAAAAAGAGATGGAACTGTGGAGTTGAAGGATAGCGAGTGGGTGGTCCAGGGACAGAAGGAACATAGGAAGACGGGCTGGATTAGGGAGTAGAGGGGGCTTTTTACTAAGCCGCGCTATGCTCTACATGCTTGCACCAAAATGAGACTACCACCAGGCCAGGGTGCCCTCCTGGCGGTAATTTCAGATTTGGCACGCATCCATAATGCCTGAATTATTTATTTATTTCCTCCTATGCACCGGTTCCGGCGGTAATCGGCACTTGGCGCTCGCCAACTGGTCACAACACATGTATCACGTGAGCCTTTACCGCTAGATCAATGGGTGGTGTTAAGGGCTTAGGCCAGTTTTTGGTGTGTACTGGTTTCATTTTTACTGCAGGCCCTTTTCTTGTCCCATTTTTTTTAAAGTTTTTGTAGATGTGGTAAAAATTGGCCTGGCATGCACCCAATACATGTGCCTACACTCAGTGGCGTAGCCAGAATGTAATTTTTGGGTGGGCCAGTGGGTAGTTTGGGTGGGCATGCATTTCTTCTTCCCTTCTCTACCCCCCCCCCCCCATGAACTTTAAAAGTTAAATACTATAAATTTGAACCCCTCCCCACCCCAACCCGATATCCCATCTGAGCCCCCCCTGCACGACCCAGTCCCCACCTGCCTACCAGCTCCACGATCGACGAGCAGATGACCCTCGTCTTCCATCCGGCATCGAGTCTTAAACAAACAAACAAAAAAAAGCCCAGAGAAACGCCTCGCGTCTGCTGTGCACTGCTGTAAAGCAAGCAGCAAATCGTCTCGTCGGTCCTTCCTTCACTGTGCCCGCCCTTGCGGAAATAGGAAGTTACATCAGAGGGCGGGACACAGTGAAGGAAGGACCGACGAGACGATTTGCTGCTTGCTTTACAGCAGTGCACAGCAGACGCGAGGCGCTTCTCCGGGTTTTTTTTGTTTTTTTTTTTAAGACTCGATGCCGGATGGAAGACGAGGGTCGTCTGCTCGTCGATCGTGGAGCTGGTAGGCAGGTGGGGACTGCAGCACCAGCAGAGCACCCCCCCTCCCCACCTGCTGACACCCGGGGCTGGGCGGGCCTGGAGGGAAACTGGCTGGGCCTGGGCCCATCCAGGCCCACCCGTGGCTACGCCCCTGCCTACACTACCGCAGGCCACTTTTAAGAGAAGCTTAGTAAAGGACCCCAGAATGACTTTTCTCTGCTCCTCTCTTCCTCTTCCCTGCTGCCTGCCTGGAAGGGAGGGGCTGGATCAAAGAACCTACTGTTCTGGAGTCTGAATAGAATTGGTGGAACTGTGGTCCAAGCTGTTCCCCCAGAAATTATGTCCTGCCTATAATATTAAGACTATTCAATGTTTCTGATAATCTAAACCCCCACCAGAAGAAATGTGCTCATTTTTGGAAACTGCTTTCAGATACCCACTATGGAGCGGGACCTTCTTCAACACTCACTCAAAGGCTTTTTCATGAGTATCTTCTATGTACAATGTTGCAAAGACATTCTGAATTCATTATTTTCTGGCTTTGTCTCTCTTTTTATCCTACTAGAGCCTATTATAATCTTTCAAATTCTTGGGAACCATTATGAGAGAGGAAACAGTTTTTCTACATGCTGGATAGAAGAGGCACTTCTAATTCTAGTTGAGTTTTCTTTCTTTTTAATGTTGCAATATGCAACCAAATTTTCACAAAACTTGAGCCAGACGGATTAGGGGTGGGCAACCTACAGCTCAAAAGCCGAATGTGGCCGGTCGTTGAATCTTATGCGACTTGTGAGACCATGAGAAGTATATACAGAAAACGTCATTACCCAGAGTTTTGGTGATTCCGAATACAGTATCTTGCAAATAGTTTTAGAATTGCCACCCTAGCAGTTTGTTTCCATCATTTTTAGTTAAATGGACCTCTGTGCATTTCCGGTTCTGATACTACATAATGTTGCGGATCGATAGGGATGGTACAAATATTCATGCGGCCCTATCTGTATAAAGTTTTCCCACCCCTGAGACAGATAACAAGATATCTTGAGAATGCTACAAACTTTTGCAGGCCCATCAACTTCTTCACCAAACCTATTTTGAAGAACTTTGCACATCTCTGTGTTATGGCTACTTCAACTGTGCCATAGAAAAGCACAAGTTTAAAGTTTGTGTTCCTTTTTACTCACATGTTTACTACAAATTGATCATTCTCTGTATTGAGCCTCATGGAAAACATTTATGATGCTTGTGGCGGGTTGGAGGGGCCATACAATTAACAGTTCTTTAAAACACTTGCAACCGTCCTCATGTGTGGATGACAAATTCTGAAACATTGCTATTGGTGAAACTCTTTATTTGGATAAGAAATTTGCTATATGTTATTTCTTAATTATTGATAATCAAAGAAAGTACACATTACTCTCCATAAATTGCAAAACAAATATTCAACTGTGAATTGAGTTTATTTATTTTACATCTCAGTCTGCTATTTAATTAAGAGAGACTTTATTTTGGCAGAGAACTGAGACACAGTTCATCATTCTTCATTTTTTTCTTTTTAGTTTCTACAGCCTTTCACTTATCACTATTATATCCTTAAACTGTAGAGCTATCATTGTGCAAACAGGGTCAGCCCTGGCTAGTATGTACATAGGAGTTCACTACCCTGAAATACCAGGCAGTCTGCCATTCAGACAGCAAAATCAATAGTCCATAGCCAAGCAATGTAACCTGCATTTGCAGCAACAATATTTTACACGGTGAGGTCTGTGGTGATCATAGTTTAAACATTTGGTGGCAAAGTCAGTGAACTGCTGTGCATTTCATATTTCTTCCAGTACCTTCATAGTCACGTGACCTCATCGAACAACATCTAAACTAAATTTCAGCATCTCCTGCTGACACTCAAAGAGGAATTGTGACTTCGGGGCCCATTAGGGATGGTGCTGTGGGTGCTGCATAAGAGCAACTAGAGCAGAGAGTTGATAGCATGGAGGTGAAGTCAAGGAACTGGGTGTGATTCCAGAATGGATGCTGTAAGCTCATTAACAGATGTCAGTATTTCTGATAATGTCCATTCTTGAAGAAGGAGCCTCCTTCCATGCTTGTACCCCTAGTCTTAACTTGCCTGGACTTCTCCTTCTCCTTAACCTAGGTTCATGTTCTCCCATTTTCCATGCTTCATCTTTCCTTTTCCCCATCTCCACCCCACCCCTATATTTAGCTTTCAAAATAAATTTCTGTTTTATATTTTTGGAAAAGCTGTTGTCATATATCATTTTTGCATGTAGGGGGTTCCATCAGCCTTCACCCAGCAGATGATAGGCCAGATAGAAGGACAGAGAGTGATGTGGAATTCCCTACGAATCATCTCACATAGGCTCTTCTGAAAGACACCCTCACTTCAGGGTTCTTCTATGGTAATCTTTTATGATCCTCCTGAAAGATGAGCAGAGGGTAAGGCAGTCGGGGCAGGACTTATTCTAAAATGAGACAGCTAAAGAAAACGTCTTAGCCATCTAGCCCCTTAGTCCTTTTTTTTTTTTTTTTTTTTTACAGCTAGTAGGCCTGAAGTATGCATCCAGAAATCATTACAACACAGATATGTTAGCCATGTCTGCAGGTTTTAGGGCCCAAGCATCAAGAGAAGCATACCATGGAGAAAACCTACTGTAGAGAGATGTTGCAGCTTATGCCCCACAGCTAAAGCTTGAAAGTGCAAGGGGACTTTGGTTGCTATTAGCTTACCCTCTCAGCAGTCTCTTCATTGCTTGTTATCCCCAATCCCCTTACACAAACATGGCTGCTTAAGTTGGTTGCTGTTTTTTTTTTTTGTTACATTTGTACCCCACGTTTTCCCACTCATGGCAGGCTCAATGCGGCTTACATATTTGTATACAGGTACTTATTTGTACTTGGGGAAATGGAGGGTTAAGTGACTTGCCCAGAGTCACGAGGAGCTGCCTGTGCCTGAAGTGGGAATCGAACTCAGTTCCTCAGTTCCCCAGGACCAAAGTCCACCACCCTAACCACTAGGCCACTACTCCATTCCACCCCTCAATGGTATTTTGATTCAGAATTACTAGAAAGCAGTACATAGCCACAGGGTTCTGCAATGCCTCTGCACTCTGATAATACAGTCATGGTATTCTAGGCAATCACAACAAACAGCATTGAAATATTCCCTCTTTCCCAAGCCACCACGGATCCTTAGGACAACAAAAGAAGGACAAATGGTATTATTTTATTTATTTATGTATTTATTTATACTTATATCCCACATTTTCCCACTCATGCAGGCGCAATGTGGCTTACAGAGAATTAAAGAAGAGTACAAAGTATAGAAGCAATTGTGCAATAATGCTGAGAAGGGCCTGGAACCAGCCTTCCCTTCATTCAGGGGAGAAAAAAAAATCAAAGCCTTTGCCCTGGGAATGATTTTCTTAAATGTTTCCTTAAGGAAGCTATAAGGAATTTGGAGATGATCCCTAACTATATCCACGCTAGGGGGAGGGAGCATCTTCCCTCTAGCTCAGTGATACTACTAGCTAAGGAGAATAGGAAACCAGAGCCATCCCAGGGGTATCAGATGACCTAGACAAAACTTCAGGGTGTATTTCCTCCCCATGAGCAGCTCCCTCCAGGTAACCAGCATCTCAGTAGCCTAATGGTTAGTGAAGTAGCCTGAGAACTGGGTTCAATTCCCACTGTAACTGCTTGTTACTTTGGGCAAGTTAGTTAACCCTCTATTGCCCCAGATACAAAATAAGTACCTGTGCATCTCATTTCTCATTCCCTACCTCTACCTTGCTTCCAGCATCTCCTCCCCTTCTATGCCACTGCTGACACCCCATACATCCCAGCTGAGGGAGCAGGGAGCAAGAATCTGGTTCAGATTTTAGAGCTCTGTGGTGATGACCCCTGAGATGAGCATTGAGGGTACTCATTCCTTGCCCTACTTGTAAAGTTAGGTTTTGGCCTATGCCCCACATCCCATTCAGGTTCTAGAATTTTCTGTCAGGAAAGGCATAGGTATCCATACAACTGATGTCTTAACTGTGCTATATGGTAGAATGCAGCACAAGGGTCATTTGTAACTAAGGATACTTATGGAACCTTGACACCTTTGGATACATTAACGCTGTGGAGCAGGAGCAATACATCACAGGGCAATTGTGTAATGTACAACAGCTTCCATTCCATAGTCTGTCAAGATATAGGTATGTTGATATGGTATTGATCATTTACATTTTACTGAAGAGAGTCACCAATCAGTTATTGAAAGCAGGATTGTTTGACAAAACCTTTTCCGAATGTGGGGATGCAGTGGACTAGGACTTTGTCATGTTCTCACTCTGATGGCAGGTATCTGTGACTACAGTATACATTCTTTGTATGTTTTGACACATTCATGTAATGGTTTCCCATTTGTTGTTTGACAAATACTTATTTTTATTTATTTGAATTATTATATACTACCTACATGCCTCAAAAGAGACAATCATAATGGTGTGCACCTCTTAAAACAAAAACAAAGACAACCAAAAACGAAAACCCCGCAAAACTTCCATCCAAACTCATCCCTTATAAAATATAATAACAATTAAAATAAAAGCAACATAACTCTTAGCCTTACATATCCCTCTCAGCTACAAGCAAATAAGCAGGTTTGGTCCCCTTCCTAAAACAAGTAAAATACTCCATCACTTGCAAATTCAGTGGTTGTTTATTTCACAATTCTGCAGCGGCAACCGATAAAGCTTGAGACCTCCAACAAACTTTCTGAATTTGTTTCAACAAAGGGGCATTTAATAACCCCTTCTTGCCCCAACTAGAGCAGGAGGAAGGTTTATAAACTTAATATTTTATAAGCTTAGCTTTTTACTGTGTCACCAGTGTTATGGAACTAATTGCCATCTTTACTTTGCCTTGAACCAGGTGATGGAAATGGGGGGCTAGAATGTGGGTGAAAGATAGAGGGGTGATTAGCTGACTGGAAGGAGAAAGACAATGGGAGCAATGGGATTGCTGGAGATGGAATGAAAGGGAGATGAGAAAAGCTGGTAGGTAGATGAAAGGTAAGAAGGCAACTCAGTACAAGAGGATGCAAAAAAGGGAGAATTTGAGAATAAGGGGTAAAAATCGGCAGAGAAAAATGAAAAAGAAGCATTTTAAAAAGATCAGTAACAGGCAGTTATAAAGAAGGAAGGGAAGAAGGACAAGAAAAGTAATGGAATGACAAACCTGGAAAAGAGTTTAGAAGACCAACACAAACGTGGATCAGATTGGGACTAACCCAATTAGAAAAGTGCCTAGACAACCAAGGTGGGAAAGAAAACAATTATTTTTATTTAGTACTTTTTAAGGATTGGTATGTGTCTGCTTTGTAATTCGCAGAGTACAGGAGAAAATGTATTTCTATTCCTTTTACCAGTATTTTCATTGCTTATAGAGTCTGGCTTTCATGGGGGTCTCCATTTCAGTTTTTGTCTGCGTGTATTTTTTTGTGGTTCCCTATTAGTTGAGGGTCTGTCCAGGATTCTGTTAGCATGTAGTGTCTTTAGGAATGTGTAACAGTCCAGCTTGTTCCAGTTTCTCAGGAGCAGGTATATTGGTGCTCTAGGGCCCAGTCTAATATTTATAACACTGTCTTTTCATAGATGGGACAGGGCTGTTATGGTTTGACAAGTTTTTCCTATATAGCCTTTGAGTGTATTTTTTGCAAGGTTTAGTGTTATTTTGCAAAATGGCTAGCCTGTTTGAAAGCAGGCTCTGAGGCAAAGGCAGCCCTTGTCATCCAAGATAAAAATGTTCAGAATTAGTGGTCTCCGCAACCTATAGAGTCACCATACAAACAAAACCTTATCTGCTTTAAACAAAGCATCTGGCAGTAGAAAGAGCATGTGCTGTTCATGAGGATATAATCACAATTTCAATATTTTTGTATGGTGAGTTCTAAGAGGGATAGCTCCGTTGCTGGGGAATAAGAACTGACAATCCTGTAGAGAATCCAGACCATTCCCATACAGAATAATTTGTTGAATAATGCTATCAATTAAAATGCTAAATTAAAAGTGTGGAGGGGACAAAAGGGGTATGATGTGCAAAAATGACATTAGGGCTTGCTTGCTCCCTCCCATACCTATCTTGCCCCCATAGTGCCACCCAAAATATTTCTGTCTAGAGATGCCACTGGGCATACAGTGGGGGAAATAAGTATTTGATCCCTTGCTGATTTTGTAAGTTTGCCCACTGACAAAGACATGAGCAGCCCATAATTGAAGGGTAGGTTATTGGTAACAGTGAGAGATAGCACATCACAAATTAAATCCGGAAAATCACATTGTGGAAAGTATATGAATTTATTTGCATTCTGCAGAGGGAAATAAGTATTTAATCCCTCTGGCAAACAAGACCTAATACTTGGTGGCAAAACCCTTGTTGGCAAGCACAGCGGTCAGACGTCTTCTGTAGTTGATGATGAGGTTTGCACACATGTCAGGAGGAATTTTGGTCCACTCCTCTTTGCAGATCATCTCTAAATCATTAAGAGTTCTGGGCTGTCGCTTGGCAACTCGCAGCTTCAGCTCCCTCCATAAGTTTTCAATGGGATTAAGGTCTGGTGACTGGCTAGGCCACTCCATGACCCTAATGTGCTTCTTCCTGAGCCACTCCTTTGTTGCCTTGGCTGTATGTTTTGGGTCATTGTCGTGCTGGAAGACCCAGCCACGACCCATTTTTAAGGCCCTGGCGGAGGGAAGGAGGTTGTCACTCAGAATTGTACGGTACATGGCCCCATCCATTCTCCCATTGATGCGGTGAAGTAGTCCTGTGCCCTTAGCAGAGAAACACCCCCAAAACATAACATTTCCACCTCCATGCTTGACAGTGGGGACGGTGTTCTTTGGGTCATAGGCAGCATTTCTCTTCCTCCAAACACGGCGAGTTGAGTTCATGCCAAAGAGCTCAATTTTTGTCTCATCTGACCACAGCACCTTCTCCCAATCACTCTCGGCATCATCCAGGTGTTCACTGGCAAACTTCAGACGGGCCGTCACATGTACCTTCCGGAGCAGGGGGACCTTGCGGGCACTGCAGGATTGCAATCCGTTATGTCGTAATGTGTTACCAATGGTTTTCGTGGTGACAGTGGTCCCAGCTGCCTTGAGATCATTGACAAGTTCCCCCCTTGTAGTTGTAGGCTGATTTCTAACCTTCCTCATGATCAAGGATACCCCACGAGGTGAGATTTTGCGTGGAGCCCCAGATCTTTGTCGATTGACAGTCATTTTGTACTTCTTCCATTTTCTTACTATGGCACCAACAGTTGTCTCCTTCTCGCCCAGCGTCTTACTGATGGTTTTGTAGCCCATTCCAGCCTTGTGCAGGTGTATGATCTTGTCCCTGACATCCTTAGACAGCTCCTTGCTCTTGGCCATTTTGTAGAGGTTAGAGTCTGACTGATTCACTGAGTCTGTGGACAGGTGTCTTTCATACAGGTGACCATTGCCGACAGCTGTCTGTCATGCAGGTAACGAGTTGATTTGGAGCATCTACCTGGTCTGTAGGGGCCAGATCTCTTACTGGTTGGTGGGGGATCAAATACTTATTTCCCTCTGCAGAATGCAAATAAATTCATATACTTTCCACAATGTGATTTTCCGGATTTAATTTGTGATGTGCTATCTCTCACTGTTACCAATAACCTACCCTTCAATTATGGGCTGCTCATGTCTTTGTCAGTGGGCAAACTTACAAAATCAGCAAGGGATCAAATACTTATTTCCCCCACTGTAGGTGAGACTACATAAAGGTATAGCTTATGGGGTCTGGGTGGCCACCTTGGAGAAGGCAGGGCTACCACTGACTTGATAAATGCATTGGTTTATCTCCATTATGTACTATGTAGCATGGCTTCAGGAAACCAGTATGTATGTATATAGATATAGATATATATACATACTACCACTTCCTATATTATAAACAGTGCACTCCATTTAAGTGCACGTCGGATAAGCACATGCTCTGTTTAACTGCATGCCGTACTTCGGTCCCGTTTTTGTCACCATCAATATCTATGGGAACAAACTTCAGTTTAGGGCACCACTGATAAGTGCAAGATTCGCTTATATGCATGATTGAAGACCGCTCCTCTGCAGAAAAGACTCCGCATTAGCGCATGCACGGAATATGGAAGCCGATTGGCATGTGACAAAGGGGCGGTAAATCTGAAATCTCATTGGTTTACTGCCATAGGCAGAAGAAGCGAAATAATGTTGTTAGAGTGTACACTGGATTCGTCGTCAACGTCATCGCACAACTGTAAGACTTTAACACTGGCTGAAAGAATAGAAGTTCTTAAAAAATTAGAAAACAAACAAAGTCAAGCATCTATTGCTAAAGAATATGGTGTCAATCCCAGTCAAATTTCACGTATCTTGAAGCAGAAAGACCAGCTTCTGGATGACTGGCAAAGCAATACAAATCCACACTGGAAACGTAAATGGTTGGGAAATGCTGAGGATGTTGAAAATGCTCTTCTTCGGTGGTTTTCTCCTGTCAGTGGTCCACTGCTTATGGGGAAAGCTAATCAGCTAGCTGAAAGTCTTGGACTAACTGAATTCAAAGCCACTGTTGGATGGTTGGAAAGAGAGGAACAACATAAAATTCAAGAAATAGCATGGTGAAAAACAAGACGCTGATGACTTTGCTGCTGAAAATTGGGTTGTTTCAGTTCTTCCTACCATCTTGAACAAGTTTGCACCTCATGACATTTTGAATGCTGATGAAAACAGTCTGTACTGGCGAGCAATTCCTGATGGAACACTTGCATTCAAACAAGCCGAAACTACAGGAAGTAAAACGTCGAAGGACTGACTGACGATCCTCCTTTGCTACAATATGGATGGGAGTGAAAAGTTGGAACCACTCATCATTGGAAAGAGCAAACAGCCCCGTTGCTTCAAGAATGTTAAGCGACTTCCTGTGTCATACGAGGCTAATGCAAATTCATGGATGACTGGGGAAATTTGGAAGCATTGGCTAAAGAGGTTAGACACTAGAATGCAGGCACAAAAGTGTCACATTTTGTTGCTTTGTGATAATTGTGCTGCACATAGTGATGATGTCAGGCTGTCTAAAGTCAAGGTGGTCTTACTGCCACCAAACACTAGTGGAGGAGTAGCCTAGTGGTTAGTGCAGTGGACTTTGATCCTGGGGAACTGAGTTCGATTCCCACTGCAGCTCCTTGTGACTCTGGGCAAGTCACTTAACCCTCCATTGCTCCTGGTACAAAATAAGTACCTGAATATATGTAAACTGCTTTGAATGTAGTTGCAAAAACCTCAGAAAGGTGGTATATCAAGTCCCATTTCCCTTTCCCTCTCTGATCCAACCTATGGATCAGGGCATAATAGCCAATTTCAAACAACATTATCGGGCTCTTGTGCTACGTCATCTGATGAACGTTATGGATGACCAGACTGGCAAGGATAAACGTGCTGTTGAACTGACTCGTAATCTATCACTGTTGGATTCCCTACATATGCAAAAAGAAGCCTGGAATCATGTTACACAGGCAACCATTGTGAACTGCTACAAGTGGGCAAGCTTTGTTAGGGATGTGGAGAGGGACGAAACAGATGCAGCTGTTGCAAACGCATCAGATGAACTGGCTATTGACATCCCAGCTGGTGTTACTGAAGAGGAGTTTCATCACTATGTAGCTGTTGATTACGGTGTACAAACAGCTGACGACAGCACGTCCAGATATGCGCCTACACGCAGGCAACGGCTGATGATGAAACAGATGATGAAATGAGCAGTGAGGCACATGCTGACGAAATTCAACAACCTCCTGTCACTTTTGCAAGAGCGCTAGAGAGTCTCAACACCATACGGGCCTATCTGGAGGCCACTGGATGTCAGTGCTATGACAGTTTTTACCGCCTGGCAGACGTAGTCTATGGAACTCACAGACACAAGTGTACAGAGGACTATGACTGATTACTTCAAGTAAGCCTAACATCAGTTAACGGAGACTGTACAATGTCAGTTAACGGAGACTGTATACTGTACATACAATAAACAGTACTGCACATATGTTTATCAGATGTCAAGCTTCTTTGGGTCACAACGGTTAAGTGCACGCTCCGGTTAACTGCATGTATTTCTTTGGTCCCAGACCCTTTCACTTAAGCGGATTGCACTGTATATACATATATTGACACTTCCTAGATAGATAGATAGATAGATAGATAGATAGATAGATATAGGAAGCGGCAGCAACTGCTTTTAATTTTCGTGAAAAATTTTACATACTGATTTAGTTATCTTACTTACATATTACTATTAAGCAACATTTAATTGTCTTACGCTATGTTGATGTTATTGACATTTTAGTGTTACTACCTATAATTAACTCGACTAATTCAACAGTCAACTTGCCAGTGAGACATCTCAATAAAATGTAAATGCAAGTGATGTTTGCCCCACTTGACAACTGCATTCTTCTAATATAAGATTTCAACGTAAACAGGTTTTGTAAAAAAAAAAAAAAGCTATCTCTTTAAATTAAAAGCATTCATTTCTTTCAACATAAGCTAGATGTATTTTGATTGGTTTTCAGCAACGGTGTCTCTGTTAAAAACGAGATGCCATTTTGAATTTCCTTTAAACATTCAGAAGAAATCAAAGAAGAATAGGTGGTAAGTGCAATAAGGGCAGTCATTTCTGAAACAGTAAGACGATGCATGAAGTTCATTTTCTAACCCATTTATTTTATTTAGGATACATCAATTTGATGGATGGCAGTTTGACTCCTGAAGAAGGTTCAAAGAAGAGCAACCAAAATGATAGAGGGGATGGAACAGCTCCTGTATAAGGAAAGGCTAAAGAGGTTAGGGCTCTTCAACATGAAAAATAGACGGGTGGGGGGGGGGGGGGGGAATATGATTGAGGTCTACAAAATCCTGAGTGGAGTGGAATGGGTGGAAGTGAATCAGTTTTTCTCTCATTCAAAAAGTACAAAGACCAGGGGACACTCAATGAAATTGCATAGGAATACATTTAAAACAAATAGGAGGAAATATTTTTTCACTCAAAGAATAGTTACGCTCAGGAACCCGTTGCTGGAGGATGTGGTAACGACAGTTAGTGTATCTGGGTTTAAAAAAGGTTTGGACAAGTTCCTGGAGGAAAAGTCCATAGCCTGTTATAGAATGGACATAGGAGAAGCCACTGCTTGCCCTAGGATTGGTAGCGTGGAATGGTGCTACTAATTGTGTTTCTGCCAAGTACTTGTGACCTGGATCGACCACTGCTGGGAGCAGGATACTGGGCTGGATGGACCATTAGTCTGACCCAGTATGGCGGTTCTTATGTACCATGAAAAAGAGGCGCTCTGTTGAGCAAACCAAATACTAAGATAAGTGTCTTTATGTCATTATTTTCCCAAAGTGGGTAATGCATACTCATCACTTTAGAAAATATTTCAATAAAAAGAAAAAATGAATAACATATAATTGATTAAAAGGGAGGTTTTGAAGACTAATGAGAAAGTTTGCCCAGCATTTACAGCTGGAAACTTAAAACAGTAAGCCAAGCAACTGAAGTCTTTTTCCTCCACTAATTTCAGTTAAGTGGGGCAAAGATCACTTAGCAATTGTTGCACATTAAAAATGTTTGAGCTAAAACACATCATTCAAACGATGCAATTAACAATGTGTCAGAGTTTTGCAATCACTGTGAATGCTCAAAATGTCCACCCCCCAGCTTTAACACAGGCCTTCAATTGCTTTGGGAAGTTCTTATCTGACGTGATTGGTCCCTGTGGCAGGCTGTCCCAGATCATCTGCAACATTCCTTGAGGGTGCCAATTGTTTGCAGCTTTGGGTGAAGCATATGATAGGCCTCAAACATTGCTCCCCAGCAGTGGCGTAGCCAGACAGCCAGGGGCATATCTGGAATCCGGCGGTAGGGGGGGGCCAGAGCCAGAGAGGGGGGCACATTTTTGCCTCCCCCCCTCCGCCGCCACTCTCCACCCCCCCACCCCCGCCGTCAACCCTACCCCGCTGCTTACCTTTGCTGGCGGGGGGCCCCAACCTCCGCCAGCCGAGGTCCGACCCGCAGTCTTCATATTTCATCTTCCTCCGACTCCTCCGTGGCCATGCTGTAAGTAACGCTGCTGATTCGTTGAATCCAGTTCGGAGTCTGACGTCACAGCACTTTGTACGCGCGTACAACATGCTGCGACGTCAGACTCCGAACTGGATTCAACGAATCAGCAGCATTACTTACAGCATGGCCACGGAGGAGTCAGAGGAAGACGAAATATGAAGACTGCGGGTCGGACCTCGGCTGGCGGGGGTTCGGGCCCCCGCCAGCAAAAGTAAGCAGCGGGGGAGGGTTGACGGCAGAGAGGGGGGCCAGGGCGAAATCTGCGGGGGCCCAGGCCCCTGTGGCCCCACGCAGATATGCCCCTGCAGACAGCAAATTATGGGTGGGCACAAAGTTTCCTCTCTGCCCCCTTCCCTAGCAACTCCCAACTCAAAATATAAATACTTTACCTAATGAAGATCCCCAAGCTCTGTCAGCTGAAGACTTCCTCCAAAGAAGGCCAGAAGTCCCTTTTACCATGTTTGGCAGGCAACAGCAATGCCTTGAGCCACCGATGCCGGCATCCCATGCATGCTTAGTTGTCGGTGGCTCAAGGATGCTGCCTTGTCTGCCGAGCTTAGTAGAAGGGAATTCTGGTTACCTTCAGAGGAGGTTCTCAGCTGGCAGGATCCCCACCAGCAAACAGCAGGGCCAGGGCAGAAAATAAAAACATATTCCCCCCCTCCCCCCCCCCCCCCCCCCCCCCCCCCCCCCCCCACCAATTTCCTCTCCTCCCTGCCTCCCCTTTAATCTCTCCATCTGCCATTATAATCATACCAACAGACCCTCACCAAACACAAAACAAGGAATCACAAATTAGAAGTAAAAATATGTACACAAAAATTTAACTGGGAACCTCGGTATGTAATACGACACTGAAGAAATAAATACAGAAATGTATTTCCTTTTCTATTGAACACAGTAAAAAGACATCCACTATGTACATTTTCTAAAGCTGGCATATTCCATTTAAAACATTCAAAATAAAATGCTTTTTCTACCTTTGTTGTCTGGACATTTTATTATGCCATCATGCTGGTTCCAGTTTCTCTTTCCCGCTTTCCTGTGTCTTCTGCTAATTCTCCTTCAATCAGCTGCTATCAATTTGTTTTTTCTCTCCTCTTGTTCCATTTCCTCACTACACATGCCTCTGACATATTGATCTTTCCATTTTAGCTCTTTCCTCTCCTTTTTTTCTCCTGCTCTCTGGCCACTGAAATTTCACCCTCTTTCCAACCCTTTTCCTTTTTTTCACATTTCAGATACCTATCAAATTTCCATCTCCTTCTTTTATCCACTAGCATTCCTATTCCCCATCTTTCCCAGCCTTCCATTCCCTTCCATCTTCAATTTACTCACCATTACCATATTTCTACCCTCCGTAATCACTATCCTCTCATTCATTTTCTTGCCACCCTCTACCCCTCAGCCTCTCCCACATGGTTTCCACCATTCCTAGCATCTCCCACCCTCCGCCCTTCTAGCCCAGCATCTGATCCCTCTTTCTCCCCTCCCTACCTTTATAGCCTGACATCTTCCGTTCCCTTACACTCCACCCCCAACATCTTCTAGTGCCTTCTTTCTTCCCTCTTGCCCCCTCCTCATGGTCCAGCATGTCTCCCACTCTCTTCCCTCCCACTAATCCAACATCTCCCTCTTTCTCTCCTACTCCCTCTTGTACAGCATTTCTCCTTCCCTCTCCTCCACCCCCTTGTCCCACATCTCTCCTTCCCTCTTCCCTCCTCCTCTGCCGTTATCCACCACTTCTCTCTCTGTCTTGCACCCTAACATTTCTCCCTCCTCCCATGCAACATCTCTCCATTTCTCCCTCCTCTCCCCACCCCACTGCACCGCCATGTTCAACATTTCACCCCTCTCATCTCACCATCCCTCCCATGTACTGCCATGTTCAGCACTTTTTTCCTCCCTCCACTCCACTGCCTTTCCTCTCTCATCCTTCACCACTCCCGTGCAGCCTCCCCCCACCCAGCAATTTTCCATCCTGCTTCCTGTTCTCCCCATGCAACATTTCTCACTCCCCCCCCCCCCCGGCCTGTCCAACAATTATTTCTCCACCCCACCTAGCATTACCTCGTCTTACTCCTCCATACCAACAATGCTCCTATCTACCTAACACCCTCCCCAAAACCACCACTGGCATGCTGCAGAATATAAGGCTAGGGGAAGCAGCTTTCCCCGCAGGCTGCTACTTTACTGGTATTGCCACCATCTCTGGTCGGAATGTTCCCTCTCTCACTTACTATCACTTCTGGGCTGTGTTTTTTATTCTACAGCAAAGCTGCACAGGACTGGGGGACTCTGCATGTTGCGGCTGCTTCCTTTGGGCCAGCCCCACCTTCTCAGATATAACTTCCTCTTTCAGAGGAGATGGGGGGATTGGCTGTAGGAAGCAGCCGTGGCATGCAAAGAGTCCTAGTCCGGCGCTACTTTGCTGTAGAATAGAAAACGTGGCCTAGAAGTGAAAGTAAGTGAGGGAGGAAACAAAACTTGCAGAATGCCAGCCGGAGGTGGGGGCAATACCAGTGAACCAGCAGCCGGCGGGAAAAGCCGCCTCCCCAAGCTTTATATTCAGGGCACCTATGGAGTGCACTGCTGCTGGTGATGGGTGGGCCTGAGCTCAAAGTGGGTGAGCCCAGGCCCACCTGGGCCTACCCATGGCTACACCTCCTTAACAGTAAGCTGGTTCCCCCCCCCCCCTTTTTTCAAATAATGGTAGTTTTACAGTGCAAACATTTCTGGGTGGTCACGCTAAAAAGTCTGTAATTTTGTCGAGTTTAAAGATGATCTTATTCAGCACATAAACGTAGATAGTAACAACAAATGAAGTTGTAAAATTTCATGTTAAAATTCCAAGCGGTTGCTAAGAAAACAGCAAAAAAAACTCTAGGAGATTACTTTTTTTTGCCTAACCGCTATATATATATGTTGTAACAAGGCGGTGCTGTTCGTAGCTACACTGTTTGTTGATGTCTTCAAAATATATTAAATTGTTTCTGCTAACATGAATTAGAAGTCTGCATATAAAACAGTAAATTACAAAAAAAGAATTTTTATGAAGAGGTTTTTGGAGTGGTCTGGTGTTTGGAGGTATTTGTTCTTATTTTAACGAACACTATCACTATTGGTTTCTTTTTACACAGTTTCAACTTCCAGCATATCAATTGTATTTAAATATTTTATAGTTTTTTTAGGGGTCCTTTTACTAAGCCGGCTAAAAAGTGGCCAGTGCTGCTGTCAGCATGTGGGTTTCCCGTGTGCTGAGTCCAGTTTTATCATGGCAGTAAAATGACCGTGTTCAGGGGTATTTTAATGGCCATGCGCTAATTTCCTCATTGGCGTGTGGCCATTACTGCCAGGAGCCCTCACCACCACCTAGTTAGGAGGCGGTAAGGGCTCCCACACTATTAAGGTAGCACACGGTAATGCCCTGATGCTAGCCAATGAGCCCAGGCTTGCCTGCTTTCCACCCCCCCCCCCCCCCCCCCCAGACATGCCTCCTGTGGCAAATAATAAAAAATATCTTTCAGTGTAGGATTAGTGCACGCTGAGTGGGAAACTACCATGGGCTGCCTCAGCACATCCCACAGTAGGGTCCTGTTACTTCACAGTAGGCCCGCATTAGGCCTTAACACCTTAGTAAAAGGGTCCCTTAGGGCCCTGTTTACTAAGCAGCATTATAGGCGAATAAACATTTTTAATGCGCGTTAACCATATACTTGCGTTAACCATGTACATGCCTACAATATCCCTATAGGCACCTACATGGTTAGCATGCGTACTAAATATAGGCACGCTAAAAACACCAACGCATCTTAGTAAACAGGGCCCTTAGTTTCATTCATGGTATACTGGTCATACCTTGTAAAGCACAGCCTAAACATTTCTTGAGTAGGAGCTATAATTTTTTTTCACATGACTTTCGGTTTGTTGACAGCAAATTTTGGAAGCTATAGATGAGCAAATCTGAGAAGCCAAATACAAGGACATGATCATAGGATCTATTCCTGCCTATTTAAGGAAATAGAAGAACGCGTGCTCTCATATGCTTTGTAATATCCTTATATGGTTCTTGAAATAATATTGCGTAGCTCAGTAATCATATTTTTTGAAGGCTATACTTGCTTAAATCCAAACCTGAGTGATCTTTTTATTAGCTTAAGGTATTTCTTAATAATGCCAGTTCTATTTTTCAAGAGTCTATCATTGCCAAAGCCATTGTTTTTCAATAATACTACTTACATTTTTTTTTGTGTTCAGGTTCATTGCTTTATTTATGACAAAATCCATCAGTAACAAGTGGTTTGTTAATACCTGCAGTATGTAAAAGGAATGTCTGCCTATCACATGCATCTTCGTTTCCTTTCTTTTTTTTGCTAAAAAATTGTTCATGGCATTTAGTTTTAAAATGAAAAGAAAATGGGGAAAAGAAAAAGGGGTAATATTATATATAAAAGTATGTTTATAAATGATAATACAGGGGCTTTATATGCATCGGAACTTTTCTTCCATTCTAGATTTTATGGGACAAATGGTACATAAAACTCATAATTTATAATGGTTGAGATCTAATAGTAGGCTAGGAGAGACTCTTACTCTGGGCCATCAATTTCAGCTTATCATTAACTCAACTCAAAATGCATAGACCTAAGTTAACTGTTGCTAATGTATAATGCAGTTACTTTTACAAAGAGCCTGGTACATTAGGATGTTACATACCATATGAAATCCCTGATGCATACTGAATCTGTGAGATTACATTTACTGTCATAGAAACAGCCACCAAGAATGATCTGCAAGGGATGCAAGGGTACAGATTAACAATGTTTCATAAAGTTTAATGGTGTGCAGAGTTATCTGGAGAGATACACATACAGGGAGGGAAAGGCCGGGTGGTTACTTGTTGAATTAGCTCTTGGAGGGCATTATTCACTGACTAGAATGAAGCACAGCAAGGAACGTGTTGTGTGTGTGTGTGTGTTTCATTACTCTTTTCCAAATGCTGATTGCTCATGTTTCCCTCTATTCCCTTCAATACAAGTGACTGCAGCCTAATCAGAACCAAAGGTAGCTTTAATGTCTTGATATGAAACCTAAGATAATAAAGGTTAACAGAAAAGAAAAAAATGTGGACCCAGTGAAAAGAGGAAAAGAAGCAGAAGAGAATCTATGAGAAAAGATTAAAAGGAGAAAACTACTACTACTTATCATTTCTATAGCGCTACTGGACATATGCAGCGCTGTACACTGGAACATTAAGAGCTGCTCAACAGAGCTTACAATCTAATTAGGACAGACAAAGAGGACAAACAAGAGATAAGGGAATATTAAAGTGAGGATTATAAAATAAGGGTTCGGATTTAAAAGCAGCATCAAAAAGGTGGGCTTTTAGCTTAGATTTGAAGATGGCCAGAGATGGAGCTTGACGTACCGGCTCAGGATGTCTATCCTAGGCATATGGTGCAGCAAGATAAAAGGAACGGAGTCTGGAGTTAGCAGTGGAGGAGAAGGGTGCAGATAAGAGAGATTTACCCAGTGAACGGAGTTCCCGGGGATGAATGTAGGTAGAGATGAGAGTGGAGAGGTACTGAGGAGCTGCAGAGTGAATGCACTTATAGGTCAATAAGAGGAGTTTGAACTGTATGCGGAAACGGATAGGAAGCCAGTGAAGTGACTTGAGGAGAGGGCTAATATCAGTGCTTTTTTTGTAGAAAAAAAGGTGCCGGTACTCATTATGGGCGGGGCCACCACATATGGCTCCACCCCTATGATAGCCACACCCACATTAACCACACCCCCTATACCAGCCATGGCGCATATAAACAGACATCATTGAAAATATTATAGTACTATAGGAGAAAAAAATAACGTGATTTTTTTTCATTATAAATAATCTCTGTAAGCTCTTACAGCTCCAGTATACCCAGTGCAAAATAAGACAGCCAATGTAAATTCTCAAATTGGACATATTACAAACACTAAAATGAAAATAAAATGATTTCTTTCTACCTTTGTTGTCTGGTGACTGTTTTTCTTTCCATATTGGTCCCAGTCTGTGATTCTCCTTTCCTTTGTTTTTGCTTAACTCTTCTGTGCCATTTGCCATTTTTGTCTCCTTTTTCTTTGCTTTCTTCAATATTTTTCAGGCTCTCTCTCTGTCCAGATTTAATTCATTCTTACTATCCATTCTTTAATTTCCTTCATCTACCTGTGGCTTTTCATCTTTTCCTCACCCTTGTTCTCCCCATGCCCCTTCCTCTTATTCTCCAGTCTTTCTCTATTCCCCTTTTCCATCCAGCAGCTCTGCTTTCTCTCCCCATCCTTCCAGTGTCTCCCCTATTTCTTTCTGCCTTCTTCCATCCAGCATCTTCCCTCTCTCTCTCCCCATCCTTCCATCTGTTTTCCCCCTCTCTCTCCCCATCCTTCCATCTGTTTTCCCTCTCTTTCCCCAAACCTTCCATCTGTTTTTCCCTCTCTCTCCCCATCCTTCCATCTGTTTTCCCTCTCTTTCCCCAATCCTTCCATCTGTTTTTCCCTCTCTCCCCAATCCTTCCATCTGTTTTTCCCTCTCTCTCCCCTTCCTTCCATCTGTTCTCCCCTCTCTCGCCCCAATCCTTCCCTCTGTTGTTTTCCCTTTCTCTCTCTCCCCAATCCTTCCCTGTTGTTTTCCCTCTCTCTCTCTCCCCATCCTTCCATCTGTTTTCCCCCTCTCTCTCCCCATCCTTCCATCTGTTTTCCCTCTCTTTCCCCAATCCTTCCATCTGTTTTTCCCTCTCTCTCCCCATCCTTCCATCTGTTTTCCCTCTCTTTCCCCAATCCTTCCATCTGTTTTTCCCTCTCTCCCCAATCCTTCCATCTGTTTTTTCCCTCTCTCTCCCCATCCTTCCATCTGTTCTCCCCTCTCTCTCCCCAATCCTTCCCTCTGTTGTTTTCCCTTTCTCTCTCTCCCCAATCCTTCCCTGTTGTTTTCCCTCTCTCTCTCTCCCCATCCTTCCATCTGTTTTCCCCTCTCTCCCCAATCCTTCCGTCTGTTTTTCCCTCTCTCTCCCCATCCTTCCATCTGTTTTTCCCTCTCTCTCCCCAATCCTTCCCTCTGTTGGTTTCCCTCTTTCTCTCTCTCCCCAATCCTTCCCTCTGTTGGTTTCCCTCTTTCTCCCCAATCCTTCCCTCTGTTGGTTTCCCTCTTTCTCCCCAATCCTTCCCTCTGTTGTTTTCCCTCTTTCTCTCTCTCCCCAATCCTTCCCTCTGTTGGTTTCCCTCTTTCTCTCTCTCCCCAATCCTTCCCTCTGTTGGTTTCCCTCTTTCTCTCTCTCCCCAATCCTTCCCTCTGTTGGATTCCCTCTCCCTGCCACATTTCCCGCGAATGGCACGAAGTCGCGACGCACGCGGCACCAGCCCCTATTTCCGGCCGCTGCTGCTTCTCCTGTTGTTCAGCAGCAGCGGCCGCTACACAAAGAAAAAGAAGATTAAAAAAATTTTTGAAACCTGGCTGAAACGCGGCACCCCGGCACTGTAGAGAGCCATTAGGCATTGGTTGTTGCCCCGCAGCCGCTCCTCCTCTTGCCTCTACGTCACTGCCCCTGGAGGAAGACCCCGGAGGAGCGCAGTGACGTAGAGGCAAGAGGAGGAGTGGCTGCGGGGCAACAGCCATTGCCTAATGGCTGTCTACAGTGCTGGGGTGCCGCGTTTCAGCCAGGTTTGAAGTTTTTAAAAAAATCTTTTTCTTTGTGTAGCGGCCGCTGCTGCTCAACAGGAGAAGCAGCAGCGGCTGGAAATGGGGGCTGGCACTGCGTGCGGGACATGGACTCACAGGGTGGGGGGAGCAAAAAAAAAGGTGCCGGTACGCCGTACCGTTGTGTACCGGCACAAAAAAAGCACTGGCTAATATGAGAATAACGACACTGGCGGAATATTAGTCGTGCAGCAGAATTTTGAACAGATTGAAGAGGAGAGAGATGGCTAAGTGGGAGACCTGTGAGAAGCAAGTTGCAATAGTCTAAGCGAGAGGTGATAAGAGTGTGGATGATAACATAGCTGTTATATTGGTTCACACTGATCACAGGCAAGCGAAATTAGAAAATGTCTCATTTTGTGTTGTTTGCCATGTTGGTTCTATATATTCTCATTATTTTAATTCAGTGTAAAAAATGTTTCTTTTAGGTTTCCCTGTCATCTATAGCACATACTTTGGGCACAATGCACACTAGTAATAACAATAATAATTATATGCTAACTTGACCTAGTTCCTCGTATCTTATTCAACTGTGCATATAATTTGCCTTCAGTTTAGCTACCCGTCTAATTTCTAGTGGGCAGTCACAGGACCAGTCTCCAGTCTCTCCTGAACCTTAACCTGCTGCGCTATCCAGTGGCGTAGCCAGACCTAACATGGGGGGGCACTAAGCTTTTAGGTGTGCCTTAGAGTGCACTTGATGGATTTACACTCTGCCCAATAGCAGTCCTGCACCAACATAATCCCCCCCCCCCCCCCCACACACACACACAGGCTTATGGAAACATTGGAAACACTGACATTTTTAAATATAGTCATATTATCCCATAACTTAAACTTTGCCATTATAGTAGGCTTGAGTCTGGTCAGCATCTCAAGACACATCACAGTATCCTGCAAACTAATTACTACAACAGTACATATTCTTCAACTGCTTTATAAGAAATGTAAACAACTTATTAAGTTGTATTAATAAAACAGGTAAATACCTTTGAAGTAGGAGTTTAAATATATAGCCTAAGAAATCTAATATAAAATATACCGACCCCTAACACCGCACACTGGACTATTAAGCTGTTAATTTAAACATATTTTATCCCTCCCTCTTCCATGAACCTGATGGTATGGGACAGGTTGTTATCTATTTTGGCCTTGGATGCCCAGTTGGCAGTCCCCCTAAAATATTTCCATGCTTGTCTTAGAGAACACCTGGGGGACCTTGATTATGCCCGGCTTGCAGCTCATTGGAACCGGGAGTTAATGGTGGGCGTCCAAGCAGAACAATTGAAGGCATGCATTTTGGATATTGCCAAGGTCTCGGTGAGTGTGGCGTTGCAGAAAGCATCGTATAAGTTTTTTTACCCGAATGTTCATCTCACCACATAGGGCGTGGAGGGCTTCTATGAGGGAAGATGATAGTTGCTTGAAATGTGGTCATGCCCCTTTTAGCTTTTTTTTCGTTTATTTTTCTGCCTATCTACTCAGACTTCATTCATTCTTACTATTCAGTTTTCAATCTTACTTTTTTTTACCACATCTACCTACAGCTTTTCATCTCCCTCACCCCAGCCCTCCCTTCTTTATCCCATTATTCCCCATTTTTCTTCCAGCACTTTCCTCCCTCCATTTTCACCCCTCTGATCAGTATCCCTCTTGTATTCAGCAATCCCTTAGTGTCCCTCTCCCCCTTCTATGTCAGCATCTTCCCCATATCCTTACTCTTCCCATGTCCAGTATACTCCTTCTCTGTCATTATCGCAAGTACAGCACCCCACCCCATTGTTTTCTTACTCCCCTCCATGCCCAGCATCTCCTCTATCTTCCTATTCACCCCATATCCAGCAACCTCCAATATCACTTTTTCCTCCCTGTGTAAACTAGTATCATTTCTCTTTCCCCTCTCCTCCAAGCCAGCATCTTCCCCATCCCATTCCAGTATTTCCCCTGTCATACCCCCCATCCAAATTGTCCCCTCTCTTAGCTCCCCATCCCAATTCAGCATCTACATAAGTATATAAGTATTGCCACACTGGGACAGACCAAAGGTCCATCAAGTCCAGCATCCTGCTTCCAACAGTGGCCAATCCAGGTCACAAATACCTGGCAAGATCCCAAAAAAGCTCAATACATTTTATGCTGCTTATCCCAGAAATAAGCAGTAGATTTTCCCCAAGTCCAATTTAATAATAGTCTATGGACTTTTCCTTTAGGAAGCCATCCAAACCTTTTTTTAAACCCCACTAAGATAAATGCTTTTACCACATTCTCTGGCAATAAATTCCAGAGTTTAATTACACGTTGAGTGAAGAAAACTTTTCTCTGATTCATTTTAAATTTACTACTTTGTAACCTCATTGCATGCCCCCTAGTCCTAGTATTTTTGGAAAGCATAAACAAACGATTCACGTCTACCCATTTCACTCTACTCATTATTTTATAGACCTCTATCATATTTATTTATTTACTTGTTGCATTTATATCCCACATTTTCCCACCTATTTGCAGGCTCAATGTGGCTTACATAGTACCGGAGAGGCGTTCGCAGACTCCAGTGTGAACAAATACAAAATGATGTTGTGGTAAGATAGGTTCTTGTGGAACAGTCTCGTTAGGGTGTCATAAAGCAGAAGGGTTGTGTTGTGACCATTACATACTTTGGTTTTGATATGTTGCAGAGTTTGAGCATTTAAGTTGGATTGGTAGGGTATGCCTTTTGGAACAAGTTTGTTTTTAGTGATTTCCGGAAGTTTAAATGGCCGTGTTGTTTTCACGGCTTTCGGTAATGCGTTCCACAGTTGTGTGCTTATAAAGGAGAAACTGGATGTGTAAGTTGATTTGTATTTAAGTCCTTTGCAACTTGGGTAGTGGAAATTTAGATATGTTCGTGATGATTCGGATGTGTTTCTGGTTGGTAGGTCTATGAGGTCTGTCATGTATCTCAGGGCTTCGCCGAAGGTTATTTTATGAACTAGGACAGATTTTGAAAGCGATACATTCTTTGATTTGGAGCCAGTGTAGTTTTTCACAGAGGGGTTTTTTGCTTTCATATCGCGTTTTTCTAAATATAAGCCTGGCTGCCGTGTTTTGAGCAGTCTGAAGTTTCTTTAGGATTTGTTCTTTGCATCCCGCATAAATTCCATTACAGTAGTCGACGTGACTTAGTACCATTGATTGTATCAGGTTGCGAAATGTTTCCCTTGGGAAGAATGGTTTCTGTCATTTGAGTTTCCACATTGAGTGGAACATTTTCTTCATTGTGGATTTCGCTTGGCTTTCTAGTGTTAGGTTACAGTCCAATATGACACCGAGGATTTTCAGGCTGTCTGAGATAGGGAGGGTGTGAGCTGGGGTGTTGATGCTTGTGGGGTTGTATGCATTGTATTGGGATGAGTGGATGAGACAATGTGTTTTTCTTTATTGAGTTTTAGTTGAAATGCGTTAGCCCATAAGTCCATGATGTTCAGGCTGAGCTTGATTTTGTTGGTGATTTCTGTCAGATCATGTTTGAATGGAATGTATATTGTGACATTGTCTGCATAAATAAAAGGGTTAAGGACTTGGTTGGATAATGCCTTAGTTAGTGAGGGTCATCATTAGGTTGAAGAGGATTGGTGATAGTGGTGATCCTTGGGGTACTCCACAGTCTGCTTTCCACGGTAAAGATATGTTGGACTTTGATTTCACTTGATATGTTCTTGTGGCTAGGAAACCCTTGATCCAGCTAACTATATTTCCACCTATTCCGAAGTAATCTAGTAGTCTTAGTAATATATTATGGTTTACCATGTCGAATGCACTGGACATGTCGAAATGAAGGAGAAGGATGCTTTTGCCTGTTGCTATTTCATGTTTGAATTTGGCTAGGAGCGTAATTAGTACTATTTCAGTGCTGTGGAGGGGGCGAAATCCTGATTGTGATTCATGTAGTACTAAGAATTTGTTTATATAGTCAGTAAGTTGTTTGGTTACCAGGCTTTCCATCAGTTTGACTACCAGTAGGATAGATGCTACTGGACAGTAATTAGTGATTTCGTTTGTTTTTTTCTTGGTGTCTTTTGGTATTGGGGTGAGTAGGATGTTGCCATTTTCCTTAGGGAAGAGACCTTGCTGAAGCATGTAATTTAGGTGGGATGTGAGGTCTGTTGTGAAGCGGTCAGGGGCGGATTTTATTAAGTAACTGGGACAGGTATCTAGTTGACAATCAGGCTCATTTTCAAAGCACTTGGAGGGGCATTTTCGAACAGGGACACCCATCTCTAAGGGCGCCCATCTCTGAGGATGTCCCCGCGAAGGGGCGGGGTATCCCGTATTATCGAAACAAGATGGGCGTCCATCTTTCGTTTTGATAATACGGTCGGGGATGCCCAAATCTCAGAATTTAGGTCGACCTAAGAGATGGTCGACCTAAATGTTGAGATGGTCAACCTTAGAGATGGACGACCTCAGTTTTCGCTGATAATGGAAACCGACGACGCCCATCTCAAAAACGACCAAATACAAGCCCTTTGGTCATGGGAGGAGCCAGCATTCGTAGTGCACTGGTCCCCCTCACATGCCAGGACACCAACCGGGCACCCTAGGGGGCACTTTTACAAAAACAAAAAAAAGGTAAAAGAGCTCCCAGGTGCACAGCACCCTTCCCTTGGGTGTTGAGCCCCCCAAATCCCCCTCAAAACCCACTGCCCACAAGTCTACACCATTACTATAGCCCTAAGGGGTGAAGGGGGGCACCTACATGTGGGTACAGTGGGTTTGGGGGGGTTGGATGACTAAGCATTAAGCAGCACAATTGTAACAGGTAGGGGGGGGATGGGCCTGGGTCCACCTGCCTGACGTCCACTGCACCCCCTAACAACTGCTCCAGGGACCTGCATACTGCTGCTTGGGAGGAGGGTATGACATATGAGGGTGAAAATAAAAAGTTGTGAAACATCATTTTTTGTGGTGGGAGGGGGTTAGTGACCACTGGGGGAGTCAGGGGAGGTCATCCCCGACTCCCTCTGGGGGTCATCTGGTCATTTAGGGCACTTTTTGGGGCCTTATTCGTGAAAAAACAGGGTCCAGGAAAAGTGCCCTAAATTCTAGCTACAAACGCATCCATTATCGGCGAAAGGCGCCCATCTCTGTTCGGGTGATAACCACGCCCCAGTTCCGCCTTCACCACGCCTCCGACACGCCCCCGTCCACTTTGTCCGCATCCGCGACGGAGTGCAGTTGAAAGCGTCCAAAGTTCGGCTTTCGATTATACCGCTTTATTTGTTTTTGTGAGAAAGACGCCCATCTCCCGATTTAGGTCGGAACTTGGGCGTTTTTCTCGTTCGATTATAAGCTGGTTAGCCTCCCAAAGTTCCATAGAAACCTATGGAACTTAGCCTCCCAAAGTGCTTTGAAAATATGCCTCAATGGGTGTTGACAAACCTACTAATCGCCTGGGTGACTGTTCCGACAGTGAGGAGAGCGAAGTTTGACCAGGTTCGGTCAGCTGAGTATTCTCCGGGTGTTGGGTCCAAACCATTAAGGAAGTTTTTGATGTCGGTGTTGTCATGAGGCAGCGTGTTGCGTAGGTTTACAATTTTTTCGTTGAAGTACTTAGCAAGTTTGTCTCTCCTCAGCCATCTTTTCTCCAAGCTAAAGAGCCCTAGCCCCTTCTGCCTTTCCTCATAGGGAAGTCATCCCATCCCCTTTATCATTTTCGTTGCCTTTCTCTGTACCTTTTCTAATTTCCACTATATCTTTTTTGAGATGCAGCGACCAGAATTGAACACAATATTCGAGGTGCGGTCGCACCATGGAGCCATACAAAGGCATTGTAACTCTTCATTTTTATTTTCCATTCCTTTCCTAATAATACCTAACATTCTATTTGCATTCTTAGCCACCACAGCACACTGAGCAGAGGGTTTCAACATATCGTCTCTATTCTGTCACCTTACCCTCCCCCCCTCTCTCACCCTTTGTTGTCTGGCCATTTTATTTTTCTAATTGGGCTGGTCCCAGTCTCTTTTCTACTTTCCTTCTGTCAGTCTTCTCCCCTAAATGCTTTTCCAGGTTTGCCTTTCCAATTCTTCCTTTTGTCTTCTTCCTTTCCTTCTCTATATCTGTCTGGCTCTGATCTTTTACAGGGAGGGGGTCACTTTACTCTTCTCTGCATTTATATTTGCCCATTTTAATTTTACCCTTATTCTCCCTTTCTCTCACCTCTAGTCATTAGTCTCTTCCTTTTCCTGTCTCGTTTACCTACTGGTTTTTCCCATTTTCCTCCCAACCCCTTCCCAGTACTTCCATTGCCCCCTCTATCTGTCTCCTTCCCCAGTCTCCTACTCCTCATTTTCACCCACTCTCAAGTCCCCTATTCCCATCCTCTGTACTCACCCTCTCAGCCCTCACCTACATTTCATGCCTCTCATCCCCTCACCAGCTCCAGCTCCATCCCTGTCTCTCTTTCCTTCTCTTGCCTCCAGATCATTCTTCTCTTACCCTGTACCCCATCTCCTTTGTCTCTCTTTCACCATCTTTTTAGCCACATTTATGCCATTGCTCAACCCCTTCAGAGACCTATCCCCCTCCTCTCATATCCCTCCCCAGTACCCTCATCCCTTTTCAACACCTCTCATACTTTCTCCATTCTTCCAGGTCATTCACACTATGTCTCAACCTGTTCCCACACTTCATCCCCACTCTCTCTTAGCCCCCATTTCACTACCTCACTCATTCTTCCAGCCCATCAATATACCTCCACTCATACCTACCAATTGCCAAGTACTCACTATCCCCTCAAAACTCCTACTCCATCTCTCTCATCCAAAATTCCCTGCTCAGCTCCCCAACACTCTCCCGCTAATTCACCAAGTCCCAGTCATCTTCTGTATTTTCCTACCCCCATCCTAGTCATCTGCTCTGCTCGCCCTCCTCCCAGTCCCATCCTTTTTCTGCTCTGTTTCCCTTCTCTCTCCTACCCCCTAGTGCTAACCATCTTCTACTATTTCCCTTTCCCTCCCACCTCCTAGAGTCATCCATCTTTTACTCTGTTCCCCTTCACGCCCCAAGGCCTATCCATCTTCTGCTCATTCCAAGGTCTTCTGACTATTTTGATATTTCTTTTCTGTCCATATCCCTCTATGTCCTGTCCCTTCCCCTGTGTTTTTGTGCCTCCCTGTGTTCAGCTTCTCCCCTTTTATTCTTTTTCTTCTACATCTTCCACCCCCAGGCCAGCAACTATCCTCTGCCCCTCCCTATGTTATAGCATATCTCTCTCTCTCTCTCTCTCTCTCTCTCTCTCTCTCTCTCTCTCTCTCTCTCTCTCTCTCTCTCTCTCTCTCTCTCTCTCTCTCTCTCTATATATATATATATATATATATATATATATATATATATATATATACACAGAGAGAGAGAGAGAGAGATGCAGAGAGAGACAGAGAGATATGCTATACCATGGGGAGGGGGCAGAGGATAGATGCTGGCCTGCTCCCCCACCCCCTTGTAGGTCCACCATCTCTCTCAATCCAGTCTCTTGCTCTTTTCCCTCTGCTCACTCCCACCCCCATCCCACCATCTCTTTCTCCCACAACGTCTCTTTTTCTCTCCCTCTTTCTCAATCTCTCCTTCTGTGGGCTCAGCACCTTTCCCCACCCCCTCATTTGAGTCCCCTCTTCCCACTCCACTCCCACTATCCACAATCTGGCATTTCTTTTCCCTTCCTGTCCTTCCCCCCACTGTGGGTGCATCATCATTCAAGCTCTCTGTCTCTCTCCCCCTCCCTTCCCTTTCCAGGTTCATCTTTTTCTCTCTTTGCCCCTCTCTCCCCCTCCCCATCGCAGCCCAGTATCTGTCTCCCTTCCCTGCCTGTGGTCTGGCATCTTCCCCCTATTGGTAGTACCATGAAACTACCATTCTGGGTCACTCAGTATCATTTTCAACTTCTGTGTCTGTCCCCTTTATACACCATAGATAAGCCTGGTAAATCTTGGCAGGTAGAGTTGTTTCAGGGTCTTGGGGGGGGGGGGGGTGAAAGGTAGTTCAAGTGGGTGTGGATCTTTCGGGGGAGGGGCAATGGAGTGTCTGTTGGTATATTCTGATTGGGAGAGGGCTTTGTTTGTGGGGAGATTGCAGGTGGACATGAGTATTAGAAAACCTCTGGTCCCTTTAAGAAGGTGTGATGTCTGTGCTGTGGGTGGTCCTTGCTGTGTACTAGAGGCATTCAAGTTTACTCTTTGGCCAAAACAGTATTTTGTTTTTGTTTCATGAATATCTTGGAAGTGTACCTGTAAACGTCAGATTCAGGACCTCTGAGGAAGGCCTGCTGGCCGAAACATGGACCGTGTAGGGTCCCATTAAACTTTTCTGGCGCTCTTACTCCCTTGATTTTTTGGTCTTTTTTTGGTCTGTTTTGGTTTATCTTCTGCCATTTCTTGTGGTTTGTTCCGTTTTAACGGGAGATTTGGACCTTTCTTTTGTGTGTTTGACCCTTTAAGATGGTCCCTGGGAGCATCAGGCATTGGGCAACGTGTTAGCAGCCCAATGTGCCTGGGGAGAAAAAATAATGCCAGCTCAAAGTTGATATTGTTTTTCCATGAATAATGCAGCTTGCAAAGTTACATGCAACCTGCATTGTTCAATTTGCATGTATTATGTTTGCATTATTATTTAGCTTATACTTTGGTAAAATAATATGTGTTCAGTTAAAATAATGCATGATTTTTGTCTTTTATCATGTTATTTGGCAAAAACTGTGCATTATTCCTTTAACACAGATTAATAACTACCCCACTAAATTTGTTTGGACAACTTGTCATCACAAATGGCTGCCCTAAATTTAACCACACCAGTTTTGAAGGTTAAAGTGGATATTCTGAATAATGCACTTCCATAGAGTGTATGGGGTGTTGCAGGTAGAGGAAATAGGTGGGAGCAAGGGACATGCTGAACTAATTTCATAAGAAGAACAAAAAAAGCAACACTGGGCCTCCAAGAGGGAGAGATAATTGCCGTCCTTTATTGAGAGCGAGACCCGACACGGGCCTGTTTTGGCGCATAAACACCTGCCTTAGGGGTCAGAATGTGTCTTCACAATCTAGATAAATAATGAAATTCAAACAGTCTAAGGCAAGTACTGTCGACTGCTGATTATATGTTTCATCCAGCCAGACGCTCTCAATAAAGGACGGCAATTATCTCTTTCTTGGAGGCCGTGTTGCTTTTTTTGTTCTTGTTATTTATTTGTATGCTGTTATACCCTCTCTTTTGTGACTGAACTAATTACATGGCCTTGCCCTATTTGTTAAGTCATATGAAACATTATGGGGTCCTTTTACTATTACTACTACTCATTTCTATAGTGCAGGTGCTTTTTCTGTCCCTAGAGGGCTCATAATCTAAGTTTTTGTACCTGGGGCAGTGGAGGGTTAGGTGACTTGTCCAGGGCCACAGGGAGCTGCAGTGGGAATTGAACCCAGGTTGCCAGGATCAAAGCCTGCTGCACTAACCATTAGGCTACGCCTACTATTTATTTATTTAATTGCATTTGTATCCCACATTCCCCCACCTATTTGCAGGCTCAATGTGGGGACCGTCCTTAATTGTTAATTTGTACAGCGCTGCGTAACCCTAGTAGCGCTCTAGAAATGTTAAGTAGTAGTAGTAGTAGTAGTTATATAGATTTAGTAACTACTACTACTAAGGTGTACTAATGGATTTAGCGTGCCCTAACTATTAGCATGATCTAAATGCAATGCAGTTCATCATATTCCTATGGGCTACATTGCATTTAGCGCACACTAATCATTAGTGAATGCTAAATCCATTAGCGCAACTTAGTAAAATGATCTCTATGGGAGCAACTACAAGAGAAGATAGAAGTCATTATTCAGATAGCCAGGGCATGGATACAGGAAGCTTCTGAGAAGAGGCTCAGTCATTGAGCAACAACTTCCAGCAGGCAGGGAAACTGGTCTGACTGTGTGGGCCAAATGGTCCTTATCTGCATACATTTACTATGTTCTATTCTTAGCCAGGATGTTGGAATGAATTCTACTTAAAGTTTTGGTAGTCTTGAATATCCTGCAGATGAATATCTGTTAGTTAAACATACTTATAAATGCTTTGAGCAGCTATTAATATAATTGTTATGAAGTAATTGTTTTTTTATCCTGTTAATATTTTCCACATACCCTGATACTTCCTGGGACCCTACTGAGAACAAGGTTTTTATTTTAATCAGGCTTTTCCAGTTTACAAATATAAATGTAAATGTAAATTCTCATATGTATGATAATTTTCTAATGTTCTCTTTGTAGTTCATTTCATATCTCTTCTTTGTTCAAAACTACTCTAAAATTATAAATCATTTTTAGTTTGAGTTGGATTCATTTCTTAGTTAAACAGTGCAATGTAGCTCCCTGGAAAGATTGTATTTTAGTTCAGTTATCTGAACTGTGATATAGCGAGATTTCTGCCTACAGTTATTTTACACAAGCAGTCCATAGACTCATGCAAGATGCTGAGCATATTAAGATGTCTCTTGCATGGTAAAGGAGTTTGTTTTAAAGTACAATAATATCCCCTATGTAATAAACTGCTTCAAGACCCTAATGTTATGGTAAATAGCAATTGAAAGAAGGCTCTGGAATGAGGGAGCATAGGATAAAGGGGATGGTGTCCCAGGGGCATAGCCAGAACTCATTTGGGGGGCTAGCCAAGTATTTCAGTCTGACCAAGACCCACTTCTTACAAGCTCTTACCGACCTATTTCTCTGCTTAATGTAGATGTTAAACTGAATGTAAAAATTTGGTGCCCTGATTATCTGATATTTTGCCTTGTTTGCAAACAGAGGGGAAAGATTCTATTTTGGAAAATTTTGATATAGAGAAGGCTTTTGACAATGTTTCCTGGACATATTTGTGGAAAGTCTTACATAAATTTGATTTTCAAGGGCAATTTCTTTCTATGGTATGCCTCCTTTATTGTGAACCCTAGGCGCAAGTGTTTCAAAATGGAGTTCTTTCTGCACCTTTTGACATACCCGACAGGCGTACCCCCTTACCCTTATATAGTTTGTTCTTAGCATAGAGCCATTAGTTTGTCAACTCCTTCAGGAGTGTACCATAAAGGGGATCCTGGTGGGTATTCAGACTTTTACATTAGCTTTGTTTGCTGGTGACTTATTAGCAGCATTCACAAAGCCTCATATTTATCTACCTTAGGCTCTGGACCTCCTTCAGGAGTTTGGCTAGACTTCGTGGTTGTGGGTTAACATGGATAAATCCCAAGCCCTTAGTTTATCTGAAGATTTGGTGATTCGCTGGAGGGGATCTTTTCCTCTATGCTGGGCATGTCATTGTATAAAATATTTGGGTCTATTTGTACCCAAAAATGTGTCCTATTTGCATCACAGTAATATAATGCCTCTTTTAGAGAAGTCTGGTAGACTCTATGGATGCAGGAGCTCATTACCGATTTCTTTAAAGGGGAGAATTCATTTGTTGAAAATGATTGTTTTACCAAAGTGGTTGTATGTTCTTCAACATTTGCAACTGATTTTGAGAGTAAAGGATTTGAGCTGCCTCAAGTCTCTTTGTTTCAGCTTAGTTTGTTTTAAGGAGAGGGTGGACTGGGGTTGCCGGATTTAAAACTATACAATATTGCTAGTCATACGCGGCAGGTCCAAGACTGGATGTTTCGCACTTCTTTCTTTTGTGACATTAATTATGAGAGTAAACTCTGAGAACATCTCTCTCCAGCTTACCTGATCCACGCTGCTATGGTGAAGTTGCCTCCATGCCTGAAGAGACATGTTTTGCTTTGGGCGTTGCGATGAGCTTGGTACCATTTTAGGAAACATTATGGTCTGCCAGCTGGCTGTTCGCATTACTTACCTATTTTGGGTAATCCAGACTTTCTTCCTGGGCAGTTGTCCACCTGCTTTACAGATTGGGCACAGCACAGCATAATGCGCATCCAACAAGTCATTGATGAAGCTGGTGAAGCTGGTCCGGTCCTCCTCTCCACTTCAATATACTTATAATCTTCCACACTGTTCCTGGTACCCATATATGCAACTTCATCATTATGCAGCTACCTTGCTAAAATCATTTCCAACAGCATTCACAGAATCAGATTTTGACAACGCATGGCCTATTCCAGCAATGACAGGGGGACTTTTGCAACATCATTATGCAGCCTTAGTGAAACCTTGAAGATTTCATCCAATATACTGGGTGGTCACTCTTTGGATTACAGATTTTGGTTATCAAGATATTAACAAATATTTACAGTTTACAAACCACTCCACAAATTGTGGAGAGTATCCAGTTGCAAGAGCGCCATTACAAGATTCTATTGAAATGTACATTCACCCCTCCAGAGCTCGAAAAATGGGATTCCCTATGGATGGGTCTTATGTGAAATGTGGCGGACTGCATGCCTATTTGCTGCTTTTGGCAGGTTGTTTGGACCTACATGAGCCAGATGTACAAATGTCATTGGCAAGCAACACCTCAGGTCTGTCTACTGGATAATGTAACTATGATTCGAGAGGGGGCCTGAATGTCAACTCGCTTCCTACAAAAAGCATTCTTAATTGACAAGCGTTGCACTTTGGTTCAACGGATTCATCCAGAGGCTCCCTACTTTAATGCAGGAGTGGAATTATATGCATGAGCTATTGTAGATAGAGCGCTTGTTTGTTGACAATCATAGTCGTCAGTTTAAGAGGTGATTCCATAAGATTTGGACACCATTTCTGAACACTCACTGCACGAGTTCATTCAGTTGTATTGAATAACTTAGAAATGTAAATATTATATTAGTTAAGCAATCCTGTTTCACTTCATCTTATTTTTCTTCAGTGCTTTGTGTTGGAGGATGGGGGTTGGGGGAGGGGTATTTCTTAGAATAAGCTGCAATTGCTATGTATGCTCTATTGGATTGTGATATTCTAGTTTTGCTTTTTCATTGTACAATTTATAATTTTATTCTTTGGTTTGAAAATTTCAATAAAATGAATGATTTAGAGAACAGAGGGTGATGCAAAAATCTGAGATTTTGGGGAGTGCTCAAATCAGGCAGCCAGGAGAACATTACAAAAATTGTGCAGAATGTGTGTTCTCAGATCCTCGGCAGTGAAAGGGACACATCCCCGATTGAACTTGAGCAAGCCCTCTCTTTGGATCAGACCTCTCCTCTTCCCCCTTTTAATAAATCATGAGATATTGTTATTTGATTTGCAAAGTACACAGTGAAGGAGCAGATTCTACAGTGATTGAGGCAGACTGGCACATTGTAACTTCAGGAAATGGCAGTGCATCAAGACCTCTCTGCGCTAACCGTGTTAAAGTGGAAAGTCATGAAACTGGTCTTAGAGGTTTTAGTAAAGAAGATTCCTTATTGCTGGGCTTTTCCATTTGCCCTGACTTTTGTGTGGGCTGGTAAAATACATTGAGTGAAATCAGTGAATGAAGCTTGAAAGATTTGGCAGGAGGCTACTATAGTCCCACTTCATTCAATGGCTCCAGCTCTTGCTGTAATACCCGTGACTCAAACCAAACTTCAGCAGTGGCAGCATGTCAATGACAAATCTATGATATGTTGACAGGCACCATCAGAGAGTGTTGTCTGAGTAACAAGTTTAAATGAAGACTCTGCATCTGTTTTATTTCTGGATTACTGCCTTATGTTTGTAGTATCTATTTGATTACAACTTAAAATTCTGATTGAGAGTCTGGCTGTAAGAATATATGTCTTTTTGCATGTAAGGAAAGCACTGTGTAAGGTGAGTAATCATAGAGAGGGGGAGGGAGTTTGAGAGAATGAGGGTAGTGAGTTGGAATCTCTTGTGCCTCGCGGTGTATAGAGAGTGCCCCTGGGCTCTGTCTCCATCCCTGCCTCTGTCTCTGTCCCACCCCATCCCTGTGGGCTCTGTCTTCATCTGCACAAGCCCCAAACAATATGATTTTATATTTAAATATTTTATTAAAGTATAAAAAGGAACAATATTCTGTACAACTGTTTATAAATCATGAATAGAAAACAATAACAACAACAAGCAACTGAACTAACTCCTCCCCCCCACCCTCTACCCTTCAAATCTCACCAATATCTGACTTCTACTACTCCTAATCCACCCTGTTAAAAATGTCCAGGGAGACAAAACACAACCTGCTTTGTATGCCCTAGCAGGGGAGAAATATGCCACTTAAAGTACTATTCTAATTTTTTAAATCTGTGGATGAATAGTAAGTCAACAACAATCTCAGGATTCTGACTAGCTCTCCTGTCCTCCACATACCTTGCCACAATAGAGAATGTCGTCTCTGAAGATGTGCTGGTAGCAGCAGGAATGCACAGGATCCCCTGTGCAAGTTTTGCCAGTTCTACTTGTTTTTCCAAAAAATCAAAACATCGTCATCCGCATCCGCATCACGTGAACATAAATAACTATCCAATTCATTAGCAATAGCCTTCAAAGGAGGCACTGTTCCATAAATGTTGCTCATAAAACTGCTAACATCCATTTTCATTCTTTTAGAGGGAGCTCTTCCACAGATGTGATGCTTTCTGGGAATGTGGATTGTGGAGGATCTGGAGTTGTTTATGTTGACAGACTCGAGCCTTCCATTTTGATCTGGTTTTGGTACAACCTTCTCAAAGATTCAGATGCCTGTGTTTTTACATCATCTGGGAAGATAACTGGATTGTCCTTCGGATGTGGGTGTAGAAGAGAACTAACACTGTGTAGTGGATGAACAGGAAAATAAGTGTCAATTAAGTGTTGTAAGTGCTCCTTGATGCCTGCAACAATGGATGAATCTGTTGCAGCAACAGTAAGATGCTTGAGCAACTGGGCACGTGATGGAAGGACATTGCAGATGGTAGGAGTCTGATCAGTAGACAAGATTCTTGTTGCCACATTAAAGGCAGATAAGACACAAATGATGTCATTTAACAGTGCTTCATTTAAATCCAAAAGCAGCTTCTGCAGTTTTTTATCATTGAACTCAGTTTTCAGTTGTCTAAGATGTGTTAAGTTTTCACATATTGATACTAACATTTTAATAGATGCTGTTCCATCTAGTTGGAACAGCATGTTTAAGGCTAGTCTCAAGCTTATAGAGAATAACACTGGGACAAAGTTTGTCCCCATCCCCAGGCTCGGTCCCGATTCCATCCCCACGGGCTCTGTCCCTGTCCCCATGTCATTCTTTAGCTGTGTAGATATTTGCCCATATGAGTGGGCAGTTCTTGCATAAATAATAGGAGGGGGGAATGACTGGGGGATTATTTTTCTGTTTACAGAGCTTGATGGGTTTTATTGCCTTTGGGGGTTAAACATTTTCTAACATGGATTGTAAATGGATTTAATTATCCTAGAAAAAGACAATTACTGTTCCTGGACATAAAGGAGCTGATATTCAGACCATGGAAGGCACCCAACTAACTCCTGAGGTTGGCGGCGAACCCAGAAATTCAATGCCGGTCCATATCCGGCAGCTGGCATTGAATTTCCAGGGGTTTTTTGGGCTGCTATGAACATAGCTGGTTAAGTCGATACTTATCGGCAGACTGGCTAAGTTATAGTGGCCAAAGATAGACCTGCTATTTATGCGAGTCTATCTGGCCGCTAAACTTAGCCCAGAAGCCATTCCTGGCTAACTAAATAACAATGAATATCGGACATAAAGTCTTTTCTCCCTCAAGTAGTGACACTACAAGAAACATGTCAAAAGGGAGAATGATTGATTGCTCCATGGTGCTCAGTTTTCTATTTGCCTCTAATGTGACTGGTGTTAAGAAGAGAGGGTTTGCGATCCTTCTGCACAGATCTTTGTCTGCTCTGATTTTACAAGTTAAGGAAAGGTGTTATTACCTATGCTAATGTATATGCTTCTAACATTGGCCAAATCGCATTTTTTAAGAAGATTGATCAGCTATTACCTACATTTGTAAATGGCAAATTAATCTGGGGTGGGGGGGGGGGGAGATTTTAATGTCTGTTTACAACCAGACCTGGAGCAAAAAGAGGAGTAGGATGATCTGGCTCTTTCAATAACCTAGGGAGACGTATGTCTTTACAAAGTCTTTATTAACGAGCATCAAGTGACTCGACACAGCAGCTGTGTTTCAGCACCTATGCGCCTGCCTCAGGAGTCTTGTGATGTTCTAAAAGGGTTAAAAAGAAAACAAATTTTCTTCTGTGTTAAAGTAATTAGATGTCACGATCCAAATGAGTCAAAATGGATACTTCCAAAGCCTGCAGCGGCAATGTAAGCGAAGAGTTCAAACAAACCTAGACCATACTGGGGCTTCCATGTGGGAAGAGAAGAAAAATACTAAGGGCCTTAAAAATCTTTTGGACAATTTGGATGTGGATAATGCTTGGCGATTGTTGAACCCAAGTGGACATGATTATACTTACTATAATGTGGAATGCTCTTAAGGCCGTCTCCAGAGGTTTCTTTATTAAAGAGGCCTCGCAACATAAGCATAAGGAGGGAGCCTTAATTAAGGATTGTACAATTTGCCTACAATATCTTGAAAACCAACATAAGCTTACTGGTTCTGAGACTATCTTTAGGCAACTGCAAGCAGCTAGACTGCAGTTGGACAGCTTATTTATTGAACAGATAGTCTATGCCTGTGTTTGCCTGAAACAGCAGGTGTATGAGAAAAACAATAAAGTGAGTATGTTATTAGCATAAATTTCAGGCTGATGGGAACATTTTTAAAGTTAAAAATAAAATAGACTTCTGTTGACTCATACTCCTGAAATACATGAGAGATTATTATGGTGAGTTGTACACTGATGATTCATCAATCAAAGTAGCAGATATTGATTCCTATTTATCTGAGCTATCTCTTCTTACACTGATCCCTTAACAGAGAACTATCTTAGATAATGAAATAAAAGCTGCAAAAGTTTTGAACGCTATAAAATTACTTCCTGCACATAAAGCACCAGGATTGGATGGATTCTCGGGAGAATTTTATAAGACCTTTGCTCCCGAACTCACTCCACTGCTCATTATGCGGGTCCTTTTACCAAGCTGCAGGAAAAAGGGAGCTGTGGTAATGGCAGGAGCCGTTCTTCTCACATGTCATGGCCCTTTTTACTGCCATGCGGTACAAAAACTCTTATCATGTGGCCATGCGGCGGGAAGCCCTTACCTACTACACCAATTGAGGTGGTGGTAAGGACTCCCATGGTAACTAAGTAGCAGCGATGCCCAATTACTGCCGGGTTACTGCCGCACACTTGACCCGGAACTACTAGCGACGGCCATATTGGGCTGGTGGTAGTCCTGGAATAGCGAGCTGTAAGCCCTCATTGGGCTTACCATCGATCTATAAAAAGGCCCCTATATCCTTAATGTAGTGGGGAGGAAAGCATTTGTTTGCTACCGTGATGAAGGTTTGGATTGCAATGATACTTAAGCCACAGAAAGATGTTACTGATTATCAGTCATACCACCCAATATCAGTGCTTAATGCTGATTTCAAAATCTTGGCTAAAGATTTGGCCAGTAGGCTTACTCAGTGGCATACCAAGGGGGGGGGGGCAGTGGGGGTGGTCCGCCCCGGGTGCACGCCACTGGGGGGTGCCGCAGTGCGCGCCTGTGGGCTCCGACTTCGCTAACTTTGCTCATTCACTGCAGCTCCCTCTGCCCCGGAACAGGTTACTTCCTGTTCTGGGGCAGAGGGAGCTGCAGCGAACGAGCGAAGTTAGCGAAGTCGGAGCCCACAGGCGCGTGCTGCAGCACCCCCCCAGCAGCGTGCACCCGGGGGGGGGGGGGTCATTTTGCCGGGGGGGGAAATATCTTATTGTGCTTTCTTGGGATAGATGACGAGAGCCTTTTTAACAGGGTTCATTGGACCTTTATGAACTCTGTGCTAAATTTGGAATGGGAAATTATTTAAGGGACTGGATTAAGATTTGTTATGCCAAACTGAAAGCTTGTGTGTGAATCAATAGGGGAATTCCCAAATGTTTTAATCCCGATATAAAAGGAATTAGGTTGGGGAACAATGAGTTAAAGTTTCACTATTTGTAAATGATGAGCTCCTGTCTTTAAATGGTTCCAATTGTAAATGATGAGCTCCTGTCTTTAAATGGTTCCAATTTTCATTCATCTTTCTCAAAAAAACTCCAATTTTAAAAATCTTTTTAGTTTGAGTGATGCTAGTGAAAAAGCGATATACAATTTTTAAAAACCCAATACAGCTGAATTGAAATAAAATGCATACATGCTGCTTATACTCCATTTCACCCTCTTGCTGGCTTCTTCAGGGGATTTAACATGTTTCTCAATAAACATTCAGCTCAAAATTACCACAGGAGAGCTTTCTCCATCTCTTGCTCTGACGTGTTCAAAAATATTTATCTGCAATACAAATCACAAAATCAAACTTTAAACTTCCATCTATTGCTTGTAACATATTCTAAAATGCTATACACAAGAACATTCAACTTATTGTCGATCTTCAAAGAGCCGCATCAAAACGCAAACATGCTGCACTCTGTAATGATGCTGATATTTAAAAAGACACCAGCGCATGTGGATATAGTTTCTTTCCTTCTTAACAACTAATGGCACAATTTGATGGCATCATCCCTTAAGCAGTTAATGAACTGACAAAACACCAGTGCATACACGTGCTTTATTTGTGCCTTACAACTAATGTGCATCACACTTCAAACAACATATAATCATTGTGATTGGTAACAAATTCTTCCAAACAAGTCATTCTTCTATTAAAATATCCTCTGATTGTCATTGTATTTTTCACAAATTCGTCATTGCATACAGACAGAACAGTGTACCTTCTTACAAAAATACTTTCCAATTAGTAGTGTTATTAAGTCCATTGGGTTCTAAAGAATTCAATTTGCAGATTCAACGCTGTTTCTCTCTGTCAATTGTCAGATATGCATAATGTTTACCATTCAAACTTACCTGATTATTCTTTGTGATGGACTATATGCTATATATCCATTTCTTCCTATAGACTAATATAGCTCAGGAAAATTCTGCCTTTCCACTTAACATAGTGGCTTGGAATGTAAATGGTTTAAGTCACCCTACAAAACGCAAGAAGGTACTTATTTATCTTAAAAAACTTAAACCAGGAATAATTTCTTTGCAGGAAACCCATTCTCCCAATACTCTACCACTTATTAAGCAATGTAACTGGATCTCATCTTCTATAGATTCTCCTTCTATGGGTAGGAAGCATGGAGTTTCAATATCTACTATAATAAAACTCACCCTCAACGTTCTGAAGACAACGTTCTGAAGTCACTCAGTCACTCACTGAAGGGTTCATGGATTCATGGTGGTGAAGCCACAACACTGACCATGTCTCTCTGCCCCGCCCTCGCATGACGGACCAATCAGAAAAAACACCCTCAACATTTTGAAACACAAAGGACCATCGCAACACCGTTCCCAGGCAACACTAGGCAACGTAAGACGGACCAATCAGAGGAAACTACGTGACAATAAGGGAGGAGCATTCCCCCAGCAGAATGGCTCATTATCTGTGCAGGACGGAGAGCACAGAACCACCGCTGGAACGAGAGAAGAATATTCCTGCTGTGGCTATGTGCAAAAATAGACCGGGGGAGGGGGGGGGGAGAAATTTTTAAATGCCTAATGCCAGTACTGAAGAGTGCCAGAGGGCCTATAGCACAGACTATATTTGGGATCGCTTGACATGGAGTCAGAGGAGCCGGAAAACAACGTGGCCGTCACCATCTGGGACGTGGGCGAACAGGACAAGCTGCGGCCCAGCTGGAAGGATTACTCGCGACCCAACCAGCAGCAAACAGCGACCAAGGAAAGGGGAGGAGTACTCCTTCCCTGCCTAGGAATCGCTGGAGACTGGCTGCCAAACTAACGAAACAACTGCACACCGACGCACCACCTCCATCATTCGAAAGGCATCCACTCTTTCTTCAACAGAAATGCAAACTAATAATACAAAACAAACAAAGAATACATGGTTTCTCAGGCGGCTGCAGGTAACTCCCCACCCCCTTCCTCTTCCCCTTTTGCTGAAGCGGCCAAGGACATGCCCAACCATCCCCAGCCTCAGGCAAGCTGTCTCCCACCTCGGGGATTCCCCGAGCACCCGGAAAAAGACGGCGCTGATTCCTGCAGCGCATAAATGTTCCAGCATTCCCCTGCAGCCGGCCTGAAATGGACCAAACATACCGGATCACCCCCCCCCCCCCCCCGACGGCCCAAGACCGTGCTCTTCTCCCTTCCGCCAACTTAAAACAACCATCCCTGTCCTCAGGCAAGCCATCACCCACCTCCAGGATGCCCAGAACCCCAGCCCAATGGAAAAAGATGGCGCTGCTTCCAACAGCACATTTCTCTTCCAGCATTCCCTGAAATGGCCAAAAAATACCAACAGACAAAGAACGTGCTCCTCTACCTTCCGCCCATCTAAAACAACACTGCTGCCTCAGCACAACACAAAAACAAAACATGGAAAAAAAAACAACACTCAACAAAGGCTGACCCCCCTACAACCACATTTACATTTCACTAACAGAAAGACCCCCCTCCACAAACCTCCTTGACAGACAAAACCACACACACACAATACAACAGAAACACACCCTCAAAACCACACACCAATCCAACCCACTTTGCCAGCACAGCACAGCACAGCACATCCCCCAACCCCCAAGCAAAAAACAAAACAAAAAAAGACACACATCAACAACCTGCACACACACCGCACCCTCACACACACAAAATAACTCTGTGACACATACACACACACACACACAAAAAACCACATGCTAGCGCCCATTTCATTGGTTTCGGAAACGGGCCTTTTTTACTAGTTATTTCATAAAGATGTTAATCCGACTATTTTAGAACAAATTATTGACCCTAATGGTAGATGGATAATTGCTAAAGTATCTATAAACAATATTTCAGTGCTGCTGGTAAATTTATATGCCCCAAATACTGATTCTACAGAGTTTTTCTCTAACCTTTTTCAAACATTACAGTCACTGGAATCTATTCCTATAATTATGTCAGGGGATTTTAACATTCCTTTAGATTATTATCTTGACAGGCATTCTCAAATTAGTGTCTGATCATGCACCAGTCTCTTTAGCATTAAATTGGTCTACTATAACTCCGAAAAAATCCCCACTTTGGAGATTATCTCCTAGTCTTCTTACAGATGAAGAAATCTATATAAAGCTAAAAACTTTTATTGAAGAATTCTTTATTAATAACTCTTCTACCTCACTTAGCACAATAACAATTTGGGAGGCTTTTAAAGCAGCCCTCAAGGGTGAACTTATACCTCCAGCTGCTTACAAATTTAAGGTGATAATGCTCAAATAACACAACTCGAATCTCAAATCAAAGACGCAGAAACTAAATATTTTCAAACTGGAAATACTATTTTCCTCAACTCTTTGTGCAACTTAAAATATAAAATAAATTAATTAATTGCTTAGTCTTAAAGCTGGTCAGAAAAGTTTTGAGTTTCACTCTAAACTTATGCAGAAAAAGACAAAAGTAGTAAATTATTAGCAAATTATCTTAAAGAACAGATTTCTGCTATTAAACTTCCAAACCATAATATTGTGACCTCTATGAAGGATATCTCCAAAGCATTTCATCATTTTTATTCTGAGTTGTATAAATCTGAATCTCCTCAATCTCAAAACCTAACAAACCAGTTTCTGTCCTCACTAGATAGCCCCAAATGGGCAGAAAAATGATGTTAAATTTCTTCAAAATCAAATTACAGAACAAGAGCTTATTACTGCCATTAGAGATACCCCGATAGGAAAGACCTCAGGCCCAGACGGGATTCCCGTTGAGTTTTATAAAAGGTTTAAAAAGGACCTTTCTCCTATTCTTATAAACCTCTTCAATGACTTATCTCCTGAGCATATATCTCACAGCCTATTTTCTGAGAAAATTATCACTATAACTAAACCTAACAAAGTCCCTTTATTAATATCTAACTATCGTCCCATTTCACTATTAAATGTAGATTATACACTGTACGCTAAAATAGAATTTAAAATTTATTTCTAAAATTATTCATACCAGTCAAGTAGGCTTCATGCCTGGTAGATATATTAGTGATAATACACGACTTTTTTTGCATATATCTGATCTTGCACCTTCCTATTTTCTCCCTGCTGTGGCTCTTTCCTTAGATGCGGAGAAGGCCTTTGACAGGGTCGAATGGAACTACTTATTTGAAGCCTTATCCTGGTTTGGTTGTCCTCCTGAATTTCTACTAAAAATTAAAACTTTATATGTTAATCCAATTGCTAGGGTAATCACCAATAATTCATTATCAGAGAAGATTGTCCTCAATCGTGGTACTAGGAAAGGCTGTCCCCTCTCTCCATACCTATTTAACATAGCACTTGAACCACTTTTGACTGCAATTAGATCTCATGCACATATAAAAGTATTGTCTACAATGGTTTAGAAATAAAATATTCAGCTTATGCTGATCATGTTCTTCTATATCTGTCCGGTCCATATCAATCAATATTCAATCTTATTGAACTAACTACTTACTTCTCTCAGTTTTCTGGTTTTAAGATTAATCAACAGAAGACTGAGTTATTACCACTTAATAAATATGCACTCTCAGACATTGCCAAGTCTTTCAATTTGGTTTGGGCAATGCCTAAAATTAGATACTTTGGAATTGATTTACATACTTCACTGACAGATACTATTCAGTATAATGGTGATTTAATCCTCAAGTCTCTCAAATCGTTGCTACATTCCTGGCACCCACTTAATTTATCCTGGTGGGGTCGTCTTGAAACTATTACACATGAACCTTATTCTACCACTACATCACTTTGTAACTGCTCATACCGGAATTGGCGATCGCCTTTACGGTACTATGTAAGCCACATTGAGCCTGCAAATAGGTGGGAAAATGTGGGATCCAAATGTAACAAATAAACAAAATTAAAATGATGGTTTCTCCTAAAATAAACTATACTTTAAGTATGCTGCCAATCATTTTTCCTCTCACTTTTTATTCTCAAATAGATAAATTACTGGGTACTTTTTTTGTGGTCAAATAAACAACCTAGAATTGCTCTTAAAAAAACTTGAAAGCACTAAAGATTCAGGTGGTGTTTTGTTTCCTGATTTTTTTCACCTACCATAAATCCTTCATTTCTTACCAAGAGTGTAATTGGTTATTTCAAAATCCAGACTATAAGCCAATATGGTTGACTTTTGAAGAAATGATGATTCATCCATATCAATTGTCTCTTTTACTCTCCTCTACCTCATTTCCATCTCATAAAATAGATGATATAATAATTTCCACTGTTAAATGCATGGTAGAATTGGATAAGTTACATACTATTCCTTTCACTTCATCTTTTAATATGTCACTATGGTATAACCCTCTTGTATTAATAAATAAGGTTCCTTTCTTCTGGAAGGAATGGATTGATAAAGGAATTTGGACTCTCTCAGATACTGTAAATGAAGACAAAAAAAGCCGGTCATTTTATGAAATCATGGAAAAATTTTCTCTGCCACCTTCCGTATATTTCAAATGGTTACAACTATCTCATTGTATAAATGGTTTACCTTTTATCTCCCATTTGACTTACCAATTGCCCTCTTTGCTTTCCAATGCTTTCCAATGCTCAAACGCTGATTATGAATGGCCACACAGCCTCTTTTATTTATACATTTTTTATTAAGTGTACATATAATTTCAATTTGGTGCTTCAAAACAGCTGGCAAACAGAAGTTGGTTGTGACTTAGATAATGAAGCATGGGCTCATTTATGGACAATAGTTAAAAAACCTTTATCTTCTGCTTCTATTCTCCAATCAATGTACTTTTTATATCACAAAACCAACTTGACCCCTCGTAAACTTGCTACTGCAGGTCTTCGGTCTTCAGATAAATGTTGGCACTGTTCTCACAAGGTGGGCACCTTATTTCACATGCTATATGAATGTGACCAGATATTTACATTTTGGAAAGCAGTATGGTGTATCATCCAAAAGATTTTGTCCATTAATTGTGACATTAATTTTTCAATAACAATTTACAAATCTTCCTCCCAAAATCTGAATTTATCGACCGCAGACAAAACTGTTGGACATTTTGCTTACCATTGCTCAGAAGCATATACTCCAAAACTGGAAATCTGCTCAACTATTAAACGTCCATTTCTGGTGGAACACAGTATTACAGCATCAAAAATTTGAATTTGCAATGGCAGAGAAAAATCGGACAACCCTTTCTAAGAAGAAAGTCTGGACTCCTTTGGGACATTATCTTCAAACACTACAAACTGCATAATAGTCCAAAACCATTTTTCGGTTAGGAAAATTTATTATCTCCTTTTTTCTTATATGGATAAGAATGTTTCTGCATACTGACTTTGTATTTTTCTCTTCCCTATTCCTCTCTTTGTTTGGTTGTCTTTTTCTTTCATGTTTATTGTATTTTTGAGAAAAAACAATAAAATATATTGGAATAGTTTTAGTGCTGGATGTTTTTGTTTTCTTCCATTATGGCTGAAAAACATCTAAGTCTTAGGAACACCCAAGTCCCACCCTGAACACGCCCCTGAAACGCCCTCTTGAGATTTGGACATACTTCTGACGGACTTCATAGAAAAACGTCTAAAATAGGCTTTGAAAGTACCAATATGGATGTTTTTGTGAGGAAAACGTCCAAATGCTGCTTTATGCCCCTTTTGAGAAAATTTTCTGTTTTGAAAATGAGCCCGTTAGTGAGTGTAACCACCTCCTTGCACAATGTCATAAGATCGCTAACCTCAGTGGTGAGGTCATTCAAATCAACTTCAGTTTTTGATGGCTGGAGTTCGTAAGAGAGAGAGAGAGTGAGATTATGACCTGAACAGCCTATTCAAACCTCATCTCAAAATGCTGCTTTCATATCAGCTGCATTATTAGTCACATAGATGGGACTAGCTCAGTGGAGATTATGCTTTGCCAAAATGCTCGAAACAAATTGATGAATATTCTCACTAGTTTGTTTATCAGAGGTCTACCTCATTGCCAAAATTGCTGAACACATGCACCAGTTTTCATCAAGGTGAAATCTTCTTACGATTTGTTTTTAAATCTGAGGTGTTGGGTGTCAGGTTTCCAAGTCAAGGTGTGCAAAGGGACATAAACTGTTCCCCATCTCCACAGCAGTAATTACTTTTTTGGTTCCCATCCCCCGCATACTTTTTTTTTTGTTACATTTGTACCCCGCGCTTTCCCACTCATGGCAGGCTCAATGCAGCTTACATGGGGCAATGGAGGGTTAAGTGACTTGCCCAGAGTCACAAGGAGCTGCCTGTGCCTGAAGTGGGAATTGAACTCAGTTCCTCAGTTCCGCAGGACCAAAGTCCACCACCCTAACCACTAGGCCACTCCTCCACTACTTCTAATGCTTACCTCTTTTATTGAGACTTTATAGTACATCACTATCCAGTTCTTTTATCATTGATAAGAGGAGTCCTTGGGGAAGAAGAGGTTGCCCTTCCCCCTCACCACTGCTCAATGCAGAATGCAGGTGGCTTTTAATTCAATACACAGAAAAGAAAACTTTTCCAGCATTCACAATCACACGCTGGATAAAACCTTACTCTGCCTCACACTGCCCCTCTTCTGTCTCTCCTGTGAAAATGAAAGAGAAAGGTGGGATGGCCACCACCTTCAGCAAACTCCTACAGTTCTTAACAGTTTCCCAAAGCAAAAGGGAAAAAAAGAAAAAACTACAACTCACACCTTCAGCAGCCCAGTGTTTCTGAATCCAGTCCTTGGACCACACCCAGTCACTTGGGTTTTCAAACTATCCACAATGAATATGCATGAGATAGATTTGCATTCACTGCCTCCATGGTATTCAGATCTATCTCATGCATATTCATTGTGGATATTCTGAAAACCTGACTGGCTAAGTGTGCCTAAGGACTGGGTTGAGAAGCATTGCAGTAGCCTGCGGCTTCAAATTCCATGCCTGTATCCTCAGCTGGGCTTCAGGGTGTTTCCTTTTCAGGGTCCACTTCCATCTCCCCAGGTTCTTCCCCAGGTTACTTGAACAGGGAAACCAGAAGGCTCATAGCTAGGCCACATCCTTCCTTCCTGAGCTGCATAACATAATGTCTATGAACCCGGGAAGGCACATCAGTTAGACATTCCCCCTGGTTTGCCAGGTGAACTATTGATTCACAGGACTCTCTTAACTGGTGTAGGGGCTGCTCTCCCTTTAGGAACCATCTCCTATTTGCAACCTCTGACTCAACGTGGCACCTGCCCTTAGGGAACAAGTCTCAACAACTTCCTTTTTGGTAATAAGGCTGTCATAGCTCAGGTCGTAATTCTCGCTGGCTATCATGAATAAGATGGAAATTTTGGCTGAGAGGGCTAAATTTCATCCTTCCTTCTGTTGGGGTTTGGGGAACAGTATGTGGTCTCAAGGTCCTCTGCTCTTTTATCGCTTCCTCCTCAGCCCCTGGAGCAATGGATGTGCTTGTCATAGTATATACATGTATCTTACAACTCTAAGCCTAATCTCACCCCCCCCCCCACACCCCAATTATGCCTGTGCTTATTCACGTACGTACTACACAGTATGGGTAATATTACAAATGCCTATTCTTGTGGATATAATGCTATCATAGCCACAGAAAATCTTTATATAATTCCTCCCAAGGTGTGGTAGGGTAAGGGTCACATCACTCAAAGAACGCATCACGTTTAAAGTACCCTAGTACATAAAATCATCCACGGCGAGGCCCCAGCCTATATGTCCGACCTGATAGACCTGCCACCCAGAAATGCCAAAAATCATCTCGTACATTCCTTAATCTTCATTTCCCCAACTGTAAAGGTCTGAAATACAAATTAATGCATACGTCAACCTTTTCCTATATGAGCACGCAATTCTGGAATGCATTGCCACGTAACCTAAAAGCAACCTATGAACTGACCAACTTCCGCAAACTACTCTCTTCGACAAGACATACCACAAAGATCAAAACATGTGAACCATTTATCCAGAAATGTTAATAATGCCTTCTGTTATATTACTATTATGTATTCCATTACCATGCAACCCAAAATCCTTCTGTAATACCAAATGTTTACTCCCCTCTCATTTCCACTATCCATGATGTATTGTAAGCCACTTTGAGCCTGCAAAAAGGTGGGAAAATGTGGGATACAAATGCAATAAATAAATAAATTTGGGTCTTGCAGCTGAGGGGTGAGTTGGATTGCTGATGCAGGAAATGCCGCTGCTCTATGCAACTCAGCTGAAGTGGGGCCTGCAGCAACCTTTCCTTCAAACACTGGACCCTTTTTCCCTTGAGTAGATGTATGGAATCAATCCATACTACCTCAGTCAACTGACTGGTTCATAGGCTCTCACCACTGACCTCGTTACAGTGGCAACATCGCAACAGGACAACAAATCAGTATCATCTGTTGGAAGGTAGTCATTGTGGGGATCTAGGAGTGGCAGAAAGTGCAACAGGTGAAGGGAAGGTACTGGAACCGGAGTCGAAAGCACCTCTTCAAGCTCTTAAAGTTCCCATTGCTAATCTGGTGCTGAGGTAGCAGGTGGATTGTCTTGTAAATTTAAACTGATGTGGTCTTATGGCACACTCACAGTCTGGACCTCTGATGCAAAGAGCACAGGGTATAGAAACTAAGGTCCTGGTGGGTTGCAGGCCTCCTTAGATATCCACAGCTAAGAAATGGATACAGATGATCTGCAACCTTCCCAGTTCCCTTTCTGTTTTACAATTTAAATTCAATAAAATGTAATCCAAAGTAAAAACAAATTTATTCACAAGCAAAATAAAATTAAATGGCAATATTAACTCACTCTTTTATGCATTACTGTGGCTCTTTTACTCATTTCTCTCAAACTTCACATGAGTTTGAGCCTCAGAATTCTGTGTATAGTTAATTTCCCCATTAGGAATATGCTAATGGTGAAGGAGCAGTCAAGCACTCTATGAAACGTTGAATCACCTGTCTGTCACGCACCATGTTCCACATTGTTCTTGATTATGCAAACACACATGCAATAAAAAAGCACTCTGCTTAATCACTTGTTTTGTTGCCTTTTAATCATTAAACACTCTCATTATACCACACTTTGTTTCTTCATGCACATTTTTCAGACCATTTTTGCAGCAGGCCTTGGGACTGGCATGTTCTTTACCAGGGATGTCTATGGTATTCTTTCTTTGGCATAAATAATGCTGAGTATCGGTCTGTCCATAGCTGGCATAATTCTATTTCATTGAGATAATATGTAAATTTATCTAGCATGAAAAATTATTTTTTTCTCAAAATGGGTTGGGGGTTTTGGCTAGTCACTTTCAAAGCGCACCTTGTGTGCATAAGTGTACTATGAGCTATTCTGTAATGGAACATGTAGGTGCCTTAGTGGGCCATTCTAGAAATGATGCTCAACAAGAGCATCTTTATTTGAGCCAAATTTATCGGCATTCTCTCATTAAGATCTAGCTCAGCTGTTGGTCACAGCCTATACTGAATGTTCCTCATTTCCTTACATATATTCTTTGAAAAATCATCATATGGTATTTACTGCAAGTCCCGTGGTATCTGTTGTGTTGCAGCTGTTACATATATTTTTTTTTGTGGGATTGATTTAGGTTTTGGTTCTTATATATTTATCTTTCCCTTGGGGTTCATATTTTGAGTGATTTATTTCTTAATATAAGGACATAAGAATAGCTATACTGGGTCAGACCAATGGTCCAAAAGTGGCCAAGCCAGGTCACAAGTACCTGGCAGAAACCCAAATAGTAGCAACATTTCATGCTACCAATCCCAGGGCAAGCAGTGGCTTCCCCCATGTCTAGCTCAATAGCGGTCTATGGACTTTTCCTATACCAAATTGAGTTCCTCTCTCTCTCTCTTTCATTCTACCTTTCCTCACCCTCATCTCATTTTTAATTTTATTTCAGTACAGTCTTAATCCAACCTTCGCTTATCCCCATGACATCATTGCATTTATTTCTATTAACAATCTTTGTTGTACAACAATTTTTGAAAATTGGGAACTCTATGCCTTTGTTTATGCAGTGTTTTCTGTATTATCCGACTTTTCACTTATCCAGGGTCGGTCCCATTTATGTCAGATATTCGAGACTGTACTATGCTCCTTTTACATTTTGCTATGTAAACCACTATTAAAGCCTCTGCTCTAGGGTGCTATATCAAATTTTAATAAACCTGAAACCTGGATCATGATTGTCAGTATGCTCGATATATGGTCTCTATTGTCCTCTAGGCTGTTGCTGTCTGATTCCTCTGTCTTATGTCCTCTGATCTTAACTGGTGCTCTTCAGTGACCCTGGGTAACTTTAATGTACATGTTTATGTCATCCTCTTACCCCAGGACTGTATTAATTTCTTGTTCGCTGCGTTGATCTGCTGATGCAGTCTTTTCTTCAATAGTTGCAGGAATGTACATTATTTGGCAGCACATGCAGCAGAAGCAGCCAATTTACAAATACACATTTTGAAAATATGAACGGCTTGGACCTGTCAGCTTCTATATGGGAGGTGTTAGCACTTACATGCAAAATTGGTGATATCACAAGTTCCACTGTAACTGGCACCAATTGTTTTGGTAGCTGTCCCATTTTACAAACCTTGGGGCCTTTTAGTAAAGCTTAGTGCATGCCAAGGAGGTTTTATGACAGGAGATGGCATGACATCAAAAGGTTGACGCAGTCTCTCTCACACAGCCACCATATGGTGTGACCCCAAACATTCACAGATACTATTGAAAACAATATCAAACTTGTGAGGTTTATAACTGCCTGTGTGTTTTTTTTTTTAATTTGACAGCTTTTCTATTTATTTGAAAGCTTCCTATATGTAATCTGAGGGTTTTTTTTTTTTTAACCTCTGAGGGAGTCCCTACAACTAGGCCTGAGGCTCAGGCAGAGGTGGGTCCTTTTTTAAAGCTGTCCCATACAAAAAGGAAGCCTCCTACAGCTCCAAAAACAAGTCTGACACTCCAGAGTGCCCCCACCAGAGGACCGTGGCTTACACACCAGGACCCCCTCCCCTTCAAGGTAAAAAAAACCCACCTTGGGTTACATATCAAAAGTTTTCAAATTAAAAAAAAATGATACATAAGCAGTCATCAACCTCACAAGTTTGCTATTGTTTTCAATAGCATCTGCAAGTGTTTGGGGTCATAACATATGGTAGCAAGCTCCACCCACTTGCTACAGCCCACAGAATGGAGCTGTCATAAAACCTCCTTGGTGCGCACTAACAAAATTGTCATGTGTTAAATACTGACACCCATAGGTATTAAATAGACATCTTAGCATTTAACGTGCGCTAATTCTATTAGCATACATAAGCTTTACTAAAAGGGCCCCCTACACATGTAACTGCTGCCAATTAAGTAGCAAAGCCAAATTTTTAACTTGGTTTACACAGGATTAAGGAGAATGACTCCCTTAATCCCTTATGTAAGTCCCTGGCAGAAACAAGCACTTTTGTAAAATATGTGCCTTTGAGATGGTGTAAAACCTACTGTGGACATTTTCTCTATACATATTCCCTTTATAAAATAGAGAATACATGTTTTGATTTTAGTCCCACTCAGCTATGCCCATACTAAGCCCAAACCACACCCTCTTGAAATCATTGAATGGTGTGTCTCCCCATGTAAATAGCAGCTTTCTGAAACCAGTATTTACACATGTATACATTTCTACAATAATGGACATTGTCAAGATATTGGTTCTATTCCCTGTTCTAACCATTCCTGTATTCACTTGGGTGTTCAACTAGATCACAATGGTACTGTATTCCTGCCTGAGAACTAAACATGGTAATGAAGAAGGCAGATTGATGTAGATATATTATTATAACTGTGGGATGCTCAAGATCGCATCTTTAGGTAATATGAACAATTCTTGATTTGATACACGGTGGTCTTTTTCTGATTAAAACGTTTTGGGATTATACTGTCAAATGATCAAACAGTGCTCCTTGGTACACTAGTGATTTGAGAGATAAAAGAAAATAGCTACATCAGACAGAGAAACTGAATGAAAACTAGAAAACAAAAAGGCCCATAATTTATAAGTAGTTAGGTAAGAGGATTATAAAAGGCAAGTAGAGGAGGCTCAGACAGGCAATTATCAAACTAAAATAACAATGGCCATGTCCCCTCATCCAGAATAATTCACTACCATAAAAATTTTAACTAAGAGAACATGGTCATTGCCTTGCATTAATCCCAGTTGTGAAGACTTTGAACCACTGTTCTGTAACAAAGTCATTAGAATTAAGAAGCACTCTTTTCGAGTTGATTTTCCTGCAGAATATACCATGGGAAGAAGCTGAAACTAGCTGGAATGATACCATACTCATCACATTGTCCTATTGATCTTTGTTCTCCTATTTATTTAAAGGCCAGGCAGCAAGAGGGTTTATCCAACAGCTAATAAAATTATCTATCATCTGGCTATGCTCACCAATCAATAAAATAGGCATACATTGATCCGATATTTTAAACCTTAATGCCATAGAGACTGATGTGGTTCAGCATTTCTCACTCCCTTGAAACTTCATTTGTGCAGTGTTGAATAGTAACTAAGTATATGTAACTAGTTACTGTACTTAAAAGTTGTTACTTTTATTTGTAAAGAAGTTGACATTTATTATTTTTACTGACGTAATAATTTCAGCAATTGTTACTACTTTTACTCAGTTACATCTGATGCTTACAGTTAAAAGTAAAAGCGGAAGTGAGATGTAAAGGACGATTCCTTAGTAAACCAAATGAAACAGCAAAACTGGGAACAGGATTTTGCTATTGCAAACCTTGTCATGCAAACAGTAGATTGTCTCATCTTAAATTTTTGCTCTTCAGTGAATATAACCTATAAGAACAGTGGAGTTGCCTGTGTTGTTGAACTGGTTTCTGGCCTTCAGCCAAACAGAACAGTAATAAGTTGAGTCACTTTAAAGTGGAGATGAAGCTAAAGCTGGTAGCAATTCAAGGTGAACAGACATATGTCTACCACAACAGACTACTTGTCATCCCATGGGAAACTTTACATTGGGATAACTGTTCACTGTATTGATAAAGAGTCTTTAGGGAGGAAGTCTGCTTGTCTGACCATAAGACTGAAGGGTTCCCATAGATTTGACATTCTTGCATCAGTCCTCAAAGATATTCAAGCAGAGTTTGCCATCAGATAAAAAAATTGTTAGAACAATAGACAATGATTCCAACTTTGTGAAAGCCTTCCTTGTAATTGGACAGCATGATGTTGATAATGAAGATGCAAGTGATGAATTAGATAGCACTACTTTTAATGCAGATGATAATGGCAATAATGATGATAAAGTACTCTTTGCTATTTGGAAGTCAAGTGTTTCAGAGATTGCCTTGATCATAACCTGCAGACCCAGTCGGAAGACATCAGTAATACTGCAATCTGGCCTGATGTGAAGGAACTTTTTATCAGACTGAACAGTCCACTTTCTGCTGTTATAGTTGAACTTTTTTAGCTGTGCTGGATTAATGACTCACAAACACACTCACAGGAGTGACAGTCATTTTCAAAAATTTAATTTTACTAAAATCAAAGTGGCTTGAATAATAGAGCAATAAAGTTGTTGGGATAAAAACATTAATAATAGTAGCATTCATTGTGGTTGAAGTACTTTTACTTTTTACTCAAAAAGTATTATATTAGGCAATAACTTTTTTTACTTTGACTTGTTTTTGTTGTTGTTGTTGTTACATTTGTACCCTGCGCTTTCCCACTCATGGCAGGCTCAATGTGGCTTACATGGGGCAATGGAGGGTTAAGTGACTTGCCCAGAGTCACAAGGAGCTGCCTGTGCCTGAAGTGGGAATTGAACTCAGTTCCTCAGTTCCCCAGGACCAAAGTCCACCACCCTAACCACTAGGCCACTCCTCCACACTTTTTATTTTTACTTAAGTATTAAAATATACATTTATGTTTACTTTGACTTAAGTACTTTGACCTAGAACTTTGAATAATACTGCATTTGCGACATCATTCTTCCTGGCTTTCTGCATAGGTGATATATTTAATTGTATGTTCTTGTAAGTTCTTATATATTGGTCACACTAAAATTGTTGTTAAGAATAGAATTCTGAACATTTCAGCCACATATGCAATAGAGTCTTAAGGATGCTCCATTGGTTCAGCATTGGTTAGCACATCCCCATACTATCCAAGATCTTACATTTGTTGTTTTAGAAGTGTTTCATCTGTTTCTGGGGGAGGCATTTCTTGACTCCTCTGGCAAAAAGAACTGTGGTGGATTTAGGGGCAGACTGACAGTGGTCTGGGCTCCCAGGCAATAAGGGTCATGCCCCCCCCCAACCTCCCATCTGACAGAGATTACTGGTTCTGCATCTATCATAATATTTCTAAAGCTCACTCCCTTTGGTGATGAGAGCCTTTCACTTCCTTCTGCTACAATTTAATATGCATAAAACTATCCACTCTTCATCCTCCTGGGCTGCCCCATACTCTTTACATTAAAAAAAGAGACTACTGATAGGGCGTTTCCCTAGCCCTGTCTCCTTGATAGCAATAAAAATGTTATCTAGGAATTCCCCCTACCTCGTGTTCAAAAAAGTACAGAAGTGAGGTCCCTCAAGTAGCACTCTCTTTTTATGGTCAGTAGAAAGAGAGGGATGGGAATCCCCCTGATAGTAACGTTTTTTGTAAGCAAGAGAAGACAAAAATTGAACTGGAAACCCCATGAAGTCAAACTAGTTATGTACCATAACATGGGAGAAATAAAAATAGAAATGCATTTCCTTTTATATTGAACATAATGCAACAACATCCATGATATACATTCCTCAAACTAACATAGTCCAGTTTAAAAATTCAGAATAAAACATTTTTTTTATACCTTTGTTCTCTGGACATTTATGTTTCCATCATGTTGGTCCTAGTTTTTCTTTTCTGCTTTTCTGTCTGTCTTCTGCTAACTCTCTTTCCAGTGGCTGCTGCCATTTTTTATTTCTCTTCTCTCCTCCTGTCCTGTTTCATTTCCTTATTACATCTGACTCTAACATATTGATCTTTCTGTTTTAGCTTTTTCCTCCCATTCTTTCTTTTCTGCCTCTCTGTCACTCAAATTCCACTCACTTTCTCACCCTGCAAACTTCCAGCTCCTTTTTACTTTTCAACTATCAACTTTCTATCTCCTTCTCTCATCCCCCAGCTCTCCCAGTTCCCATCTCACTCCTTTCCCGACCTCTTAAACCCTTCTATTTTTCCTTTACTCCCCATAACCGCATTTTTATCCTTTGTACTTACTATCCTCCTGTCACTCATTTCTTTGACAATCCCTCATGACATCTCCCACATGGTTTTCTCATTCCCAGTTTCTCCCCTCCATCTATCCTTGTAGACCATCATCTCCTTCTCTTTCTCCCCTATATTTGTAGCCTGGCATCTGCCTTTATCTTCCCTCCAGACCCAGCATCTTCCTGTACCATCTCTCTCCCTCTCTCACCCCTCCTTTCCTGCCCCTGTGGGTCAAAATATCTTCCTCTCTCTCCTTCACCCTCAGGTCCATCATTTCTCTTTCTTTCTTCCATCCATCCATCTCGTCAATCCACCCTCCCTCCACTGGAGCAGAGGAGTTGCTAGCCTAACAACCTGGAGAAATAGGTTCAATTCCTACTGCAACTCCTTGTGACTCTGTGCAAGTCACTTAACCCTCCATTGCCCCAGGTACAAAATAAGTACCTGTATATAATATGTAAACCACTGATTATAGCAAAAAAAAAAAAAAAAAAAAAAAAGCATATCAAATCCCATCCCCTTTCCCTTTTAGTGATGGCCAATGGTCAGTGTAGTGAACTTTAATCCTGGGTTCAATTCCCACTGTAGCACTGTGTGACCTCAGGCAAGTCAATTAACCTTCCATTACCTCAGGTACAAAAACCTAGGGACAGAGAAAGTATCTGCTTAAAATATGTGAGTGTTCTCCACCTTGAACTTGATTGTTAAGTGAATTATAAATGACAGAATTAAATTAAATCTCTGTGGTCACACATCTCTTCCTCCCTCCCCTTCTCCCTCAGGTCCATCATTTCTCTCTTTCTTCCCTCCCTCCCAAGGGTCCAAATGTTTCTCTTTCTTCCCTCTCTCCCTCCTTTCATGTAAGGAGTAGCCTACTGGTCAGTGCAGTGGCCTTTGATCCTGAGGAACTGGGTTCAATTCCCACTGTAGCTCCTTGTGACTCTGGGCAAGTCACTTAACCCTCCATTGCCCCAGGTACAAATAAGTACCTATATATACTATGTAAACTGCTTTGAATGTAGTTGCAAAAGAAACCACAGAAAGGCAGTATATCAAGTCCCATTTCCTTTCCCTTCACCCCCTGGTCCATCATTTCTTCCATCCCTCTACCTCAGGTCCATTACCTCTCCCTCATTCTTCTCTGCCTCCTCTCTACCCCTCACCCCCTTTTACAAAGGTGCATAGGTGCCTACGTGTGTCCAACGTGCATCAAATTGGCGCTACCACATTTTCGGCACGTCGGACACACATGGCAGTTGGCGCGCACTGCATGCTTACCACCCGGTTAGCACGTGAGACCTTACCACTAAGTCAATGGGTGGCGTTAAGGTCTCAGGCCAAAAATGGATGCGCATTGGTTTTCATTTTGCTGCATTTCCATTTTCCAGGACATTAAAAAATCACATTTTTTCCAGGCATGCTCAGGAAATGGACCAGCATGCGTCCAAAACACATGCCTATACCAGTACAGGCCACTTTTGGGTGCGCCTTAGTAAAAGGGCCCCCATGTTATTTAATCATTTCATCCTGAGTTTGCTTTTTGTCTTAGGCAATAGAGCACAAACAAGAATGTTTTTTCCAGCTGTAATTATGGTGATAGGTTCATTTCTAATCTAGGCAATTAATAGTAATAATATATTGTTTTCATCCAAGAAACTGTGATCCAAATATCCATATCAATTCATCCTAAGTCATAGAACAGTGTTGTGCTGCTTTGTTAGAAGCCTGAGAAATACCAGAACAATTGAATTAATTAGAGATTGAAACCAACAACAACAAAAGATTCATTTATTAAACAAAAGATCCCCTGTTCAATGAATCACATGAGTTTCTTTGAAATAACAGAGGTTATACCTGATAATCGCAGTACTATTTTATATAAAGAGGGATAAGAGTCAACATTCAAAATATGATGTGTGTATGAAAAACGGTCTATAAAAACAGATGTGTCATGAACCCAAAGATAATTAAAAATAAAATACTACAGACTTGTGTCAAACTTCAGCATTGAAAGGTAAGCGAAAATACAAATGCCAAGTCAAAATCCTGCCCATAAATCTGAGGAATAATTGGACTGTGGGCAGGAGTTTGAGTCACAAGCTCAAACTATGATTTTCCAACTCATTTCTATACAGAAGTTAATCTTTTCTACAGAAGCAGAAGAAATAAGGCTTATACACACAGTTGGTACAGCACGTACCTAAGCATGAATAAAACCAGATCCGAGCTGGGTGTCTACACAGGGTGGGCTCAACTGAACCCCACTTAGGACTCAGAAAAAAATCATGACAATAAATGAATCCACCACATTGGGCAAACAAAATATTTGTTTGGAAAAAGCTGTCAACAAGTTGCATGCATGTAGAATTTAAAATAAATTCTATTTAGCAGGAGGTTATAGGCCAACCCCTATTCTCCAGTGCCTAATTGGACAAGACAGCTCTAGATAAAAGGATAAAAGGATATAGAAAAGATGTTTCACCAGGGTACTCTGATAGTCTTTTACAGAAGAATGTCAGGAACTAGAAAGGAGATGGCAGAAGTCTTTGGATAAATGGAAATCAACATTCAGTTAATACATTGGATTAGTAAGGAAATTATGTACCCCCTCCCCACACACACACCCCACCCTGCTAGAACAGGTAATATTATTTTATAGTCTGAGTATTTTGCTTTCTGGATAAAATAAGGAAATTGAAAGATGGTATACGGAATGATAAATTATTAAAGAGATTTATTGATTCAGTAAGAGATAAAGCCTACACTACCAAAGCCATTTTTCAGCGCACCTTTGTAAAAGGACCCCTTAGTTTTACTCCATTTTTAGTATATTTTTAACCTATGTTTTTGTGTTTTTAATTAATCATTTTGATGGATTATTTATTCTTTTTGTCAACTGTACTTTGACTTGTTCAGATTTTACTTTTAAAATGTCATGCAATTATTGTACTAGCAATATGTTATGTATTTGATCTATTTAAATTGCCTCTCCAGGGCTAACAAGCCATTTTCAGCAGAACTTAACCAGACAGTGCCACTGAAAATGCTCGGTTAGTGCACTGAAACCAGCTATTTGGGGGTTGTTCTGGGGGCAGAGTTGGCACTTTGCTGGTTAAGTGCCAATATTCAGCACTTAGTGGGCCTTTTACAAAGCTGCTAAAATCAGCATGTGCTAAACGCTTAGATGCCCATAGAAATATAATGGACATCTCAACTTCTAGTGCACATGATTCTTAGCTCGTGCTAAAAATGCAAGTGCAGCTTTGTAAAAGATCCCCTTAAGCAGTTAAGATATCTGCATAAATAGGACCGCCTAAAACACAGTCATATCTTTATGCTGTTCTTCATAGTTGGTTGCATACTGAAGGTTGCACTTAACAGGCAATGTTTCAGCCAATTCCCTATAGCCAGTATTGAATTTCTAGGTTTTATGCCAACGGTGGTCAGCATAACATTGATCACTACCATGTGAATATCAGGCCGTACATTTTTATTTTGGATTTTATTTCCCTGAAATCTACAACAGTCATAGCTTAATTTTCCGGCTTACTGTCAGGACAGCTCTTTTCATTTTAAAATTCCTGGCATCATTTCTTAGTCACGTTTTATGACTATGATCTAGTATAACTAATAAATTTTGCTGAGCAAAAAACAATAGTGAATATAGTCCTACTGCAGGTAGAAAGTGTATTTTAGAACTACCCTGCCACTCATTAAATTAATGGGTACTAATGCATTATCCTAATAACATTGGGGTTCTTTTGCTAAGCTGCAGGTAAAAGGGCTCTGCGGTAGCTGCCCCTTTTACCGCAGTGGGTATAAAGCCCCCAAAATATGGCCTCGCGGTAAGATAATCCTTACCGCATGGCCATGCGGCAAGCAGCACTTACAACCACCCATTGAGGTGGCAGTAAGAGCTCCCACAGTATGCACAGTGCTGCCTGATTACCGCCAGGTTAGTGCCACGCTAGGGAAAAAGATTTCCAGAGCACCGAAAATAGTGTGCTCTCTAGCCATGCATGTGGTAAACCCACGTTAGGCTTACTGTCCCTTTGTAAAAGATCCCCTTTGTTTTCAGATTCAGCATGTGAGAGAACAGAATCTCTGTCCATTCTACCAAATGAAATAACAGAACTCAATTCTACCAAGTTTGGGAGATGCTTATATAGGTAAATATCTGGTGATAATCTATAGGGAAGAATATTAGCTCTAACCAAGGGGTGGGCAACCTGCAGCCTGCAAGACCATAGGAGTATACACAGAAAATGTAATTAATCATCGTTTTGGTGGTTTTAGATACTGTAATTTACAAATATTTTCAGAATAGCCACTCTAGCAGTTTGTTTAGTTTTTAGTTAAATGTTTACTTATTTATCACAGAAGGTCTATGGAGCTCTGTGCATTTCAGGTTCCAACATTACAAAATGTTGTGGCCTGCCAGAGATAGTATCGACATTTATGCGGCCCTCTATGTATAAAGGTTGACTTCCCCTGCTCTAACCCATGCTTCACTTTCTCACCTAGTCATCCCTTAATGTTTAATGGCACCTGATATACTGCCTTTCACTCAACAATCATAGCAGTTCACAACAAAAATAAAATGGAAAAGGAAAGGAACCACATCATCATTAAGAAATAGAGATAGGAAAGGGAAGAGAAGCAGAAGAAATTAGAGGATCAAAGGAACAGTAAATTTAATGTAGGTGGAAAAGTCCGCATTACGCTCCCGAAGAGAAGGCTGACGAATAAAGGTAAGCTTTCAAAGCAGATCAAAATTTGGGGTACGATTGCTCAGACCTGTGTGAGTTCCAGAGATAAGGGGCACGACAGAAGAATGCAGAATGAGCTTTTTGGATGGCATTGTGCACATTGGGAAAAGTGATGGAGCATAAAAGACATGGAGTAGGAGCAGGATTCAACTGCTGTTACTGTGAACTCAAAAGTATCTGCCCGAGCTTAAAGAATTTCAGAGTACTTTCTAACCTTGTGCCTGAAAGCCAGACATCTAAAGTTGCAGAAACATTCTTAGCAAGGCATTCCAGATTGCTATACACACACATACAGTAGCATTTCCCCATGAATAGTTACCTTTGTTTCTCCTACACACAAACATATCTTGTATACACAGATTTCTGAGGATTAAGATGGTGATAGTAGTTTAGTTTACTTTAGTGTATTAAAGACTTGATATATTGCCCTTAAATAACATCAGAGCGGTGTACAATAAAAACAAAAACAAATTAAAAACTAAGGAAAGGAACTCCATGCAATAAAAACAGAGACAGCACAAGCAGAAACTGAGAAGAAAAAAAAGAATAGGGACTGTTCCAAGGCAGACGGTGCTGCAAAGTCACACAGTAACTAAGAAAGGAAAGGAAAGGCCTATGAAAATAAGTGAGTCTTGAGGAGGGCACAAAATTGGGGATAGGATTGTTCAACACGGAGGTTATTAGGAAGTGCATTGCAAAGTGAAGGAGCTACACAGAAAACAGCCGTATGCAAAGTGGATTTTAGACAAGAATAGTGAGCAGGGGGGAAGGGCTAAACCAAGGGCAGACTGAGAGTGATCTGGGCCCCTGGGCACTAAGGGTCATAGGCCACTAACCACCTATCAAAAGTGATTACATTAGATGGAAGTTAGGGAAGAGTGGGCCCTCTACTGCTGTGGAGTCTTGGGCGCTGCCCTCCTGTACCAGTGGTCAGTCCACCCATAGGTTAAACGAAAGGTAAAAGCAGAACGGAAAGGCCTAGGAGGGTATAAGGAGAAATAAGAGCAGAAAAGTAAGATGGGTTCCCATAGTAGAGGACCTTGTGAACTAAAGAGAGGATCTTAAATTGGATACAAAAAGGCAAAGGAAGCCACTGATGTTAAGCCAAAAGAGGAGAGACATGGTCAGATCTGTGGCTGCGAGAGAGCAAATGAATAGCCATGTTTTGGACAGTCTGAAGCCATTTCAGAGTGGACTTGAGAAGTCCAGAGTAAACAACATTACAATAGTACAGGAGGATTGGTCAGTTATCCTATTGTTCTTCATTGTAAGAACACAAAGTTTTCTGTCAGAACTTTCTTTGACCCTTTCTACAGTGACATCTCTAGACAGAAATATTTGAGGTGGAAACAGGGGGAGAGACATTTCCACACATCATACCCCTATCCTGCCCTCCACACACTTTTAAATTAGCTTTATAATTGATATCATCGTTCATTTCATTCTTCTGTATAACAGTGAAGTCTCATTTCTCTACAGAATTGGTCAGAATCTCAATATAAATACTGAAGCTACAGTTCTGTATCACAAACTTCATATTCCCCAACAATAGAACTATCCTCCTTACAACTCACCACACAAAACATATTCAAATTTTGATTATTATCTCATAAATAGCACACGCTGCATCCACTGCCAGATGCATTATTTAAAAACATCAAAAAATGACCCGCTATACAGATGAACAAATGTGCGTAAGTGAAGCCCTTCACAACTAAAGGAAGGAAAAAGCCCCAAGGAGCTCAAGACTTACAAGTCTAAAGAGCTACTAGCGATCAAAATGACTAAAACAAAAACCTCTCTTTGTTGTCCAATGTTGTGCTTCAAACAATTACAGAAAAACATGCAAAATCACCTCCCAATAACTTCAGATAGCAAGTACTCCGATATATTCAAATATGTTCAATAACAAGCTCAGTCCAAAACTTAGGAGTGAAAAACTTAGCTTTACTCGAAATGTATTTTTGTCAGTGTCCTTTTGAAAGACAGTGGTGGAAAAAACATCAGTGGACTTCTTAACCAGGACATTCAAAAAGGAAATCTCTGAATCATGGTAGTGCATGACAAACTTGATCCTGAAGTGACAATTGTTCAAAAAACCCCAAAACTGATGTAAAAGGTCCAGACCCCCATTTCGTAGAAGAAAAATGTCATTGATGAACTGCACCCAAAGGCGCACTTTTTAAAAAAAAAAACTCACTCCATACACATATTTTTCTTCAAAATCACACATGAAAAGGTTTACTACCAAGGGAGGGGTTTTTTTTAGCCAATGATGAGGAACAGATCACATTGACTGTTTGGTCATTTTGATTGCTAGTAGCTCTTTAGACTGGTAAGTCTTGAGCTCCTTGAGGCTTTTTCCTTCCTTTAGTTGTGAAGGGCTTCACTTACACACATTTGTTCATCTATACAGTGGGTCGTTTTTTGATGTTTTTTTAAATCTAATTGACTACAAATCCACCCTGTTGTTGTTTTGGTAGATCTCAAAACAAATCCCTCAGTCTGTGGTACTGTAGAGAACTCAAAAACAAAAAACCAAGACTCAATGTCTGCTTTAAATCCGGGCTAGTAGCACTCCAGATTCAAAAGTCTACTGTTCAGTACAAACAGGAATATCAAACATACTTTTTTATACGCATATATATGTGTATGTGATAAAGGGAGCCCTCAGCCAAAACGCCACTTTTTTATTTGTAGAAAGGCAATATATTTGGTTGCCAAGGGGTATAGCACTTCATTCATCGGGTCTCCCTTACATTTCTGTATGTGCTATTGCCCCACACCTTTGTATTAACATGAATCACAGTTTTACTTCTTTAAGGTGTGTAGTGTTACAACAACTGCAGTGGAGTAGCAGAGGGAGAGATAGGAAATTGACGCTTCTACAACAAGAGCAGCGATGGATATACCGGATGAGCTCATTGGATCCTGGAGGTCTTAACTCCAGGATAGAATGGAACCATTTTTATTAACGTTCTTGGGACTTTAAAGATTCTGCTCTGGAAATTAAGATTTATAGAGAGCGATATATGACTTGAAATGAGTACCCCTTTAAAAGGAGGGGCCAGGTGGGTTAGTGTCTGACGTCAAAGGATTTAAAGGTCAGCGCCATACTGCCAAGGGCTGCAAGCAGTGAATTCCAGCCGGTGAAGTAAGGAGAAATGAAATGCTGAGATGCGGAGTGTGAGAAATCTACTGTATTGTAACATTTTATGCTGTTTTCTGTAGATATCGATCGCAAGAATCCACAGTGCCCTGAAGCAGGATTCGAACTCGGCCGGAGTCAGGCCGTGGGCGAGTACGGATCGATAGAACAGCTGGAAGATAAGTGATTCCGACACATTTACGATTAGAGTGTCAGGTTTCATGTTAATTAAAATTAAGGAGGTTTTTTCAGCCCATGATGAGTAGACAGGACTCCCATTAAGTTGGATTCCAAAAAAGGAGTTCCTGTCTGGTTTTGAGGCTTTTTCCTCCCTTTATCAACAATAGCAGTAGAGTAGCTATAGAGTATATGTATGCTGATAGCGTACACCTCTGAATAAACATAAACACTTAATACAAAACAAAATCTTGTACAGCAGATAATAGCAACGGTGCTGACTTCAGGCTGCTGCTGCCATTTATAATTTTGGCACCACTCGTACAGGTGTGATTGGACTTTGGTCATAGAGGTGCTGAAGAATTGCAGACAAAGGGTAAGGGCAGCCCCAGGGAAGCCTTTTTTTTTTGCTACAGTAATAGACTATCATTTGAAAATTATACAAACACAAAATCAAGACAAACCACACCCAGTGGACTCTAATCCAGCTACAAACACAAAATCAAGGCAAACCAGACCCAGTGGACTTTTATCCAGCTACAAACACAAAATCAAGGCAAACCAGACCCAGTGGACTTTTATCCAGGCCTGGTCAACAAAAGAAAAGAGATGAGTAAAAACAATTCAGGACCCAGCTTCACATTCGTTGAGGCATAATGGTCCAAAATGGTTCCCAGACAGACCAACTGCCTCTAGCGACTAGGGTGGTCCCAGCCTACTTTATGATGCTCTAAGTTCATAAAAGCATAGACTAAGTTCAACTATTGGGTCATGTTAGGTGGATGAGGTGTCAGCCACTGCAGAAGAATTGCACGACGAGCCAGCAAAAATAAATAATGCAACAGGATCCATTTCCTCTTGTTAGGCCTAATAGCAAGACCAGCATAATGATTGAACAAGTAGATATGAAGTCGCAGAAGAAGACAAAACTGAAAAATATGCTGCACTTGTGACTGAACTTGCGTCCAAAAACACATAACAGGTTGACAGGACCAGAACATAAGGCCAAGAGTGGTATCGGAAGCAAAACACTTAGGACAATCACCATGGGGGTCAAATTTTCATCCTGAAAGCTCTTTTTGGTGAAATATAGGCCCAAAACAAAAATTTATATTGTTGCTCTATACACTATAGAAGCAAGTTTAATTGAAGATTTACAAATGAGTTTCTTTAGTACCTCTTCCTCAATTGTGGCTCCCAGATCCACTGCAGCCCCTCTTTGAAAGTTCAATTGGGGCAGGAGGTTTGAGGCTGATACTTGTTAAAATGTTTCTTCTGCTGATTTCTCAATAAAAATGATTTTCAAAAAAATTATACAAACACACATTGATGAAATTTCATCTGCTTTCCTTCAGTTCATTTGAAAAATGTATTTAAACAAAACAGGACATTTTATTAACATTTTTATTTTTTTTTTTCAAATGAATACACATCCCTATTACGTCCATGATCCTGTTAGCTACAAGTGTACATGGGCATTGCTGGCTTCATCTTCATTCATATCTCATAATGCAAAACCTTACTATACAACATCTCGGTCCATGCACTGCATACTTGATTTAGCAGCAGCAACAGAAAGGTAACGGCACAGATAGTAATTGTACCTGATAAACAGGACTTGCAATGTATCATATTCACAAAACATCTGTCAATGCTAATCCGTGACCACAGTCTGAGCCTACGACTTGTGCTTAATGGCCTGAAAATCCCTTTCCTTTCCCACTCCCTCCCAACAATCAGTGATACGAGGTAGGCTAAGTCACACCTATTTGGACTCTATCAAGAACATGTACAAACTGATTCTAGTCAATAGAGTTGGGATTTTAGATTTCATAATTGTCATTCCAAAGCCAAGCCCAACATAGGTTACAATAAGATATACCAACAGAAATTAGGAAAGCTAACAAAAAGGTCCTTTTTTTTTACTAAGCTATGATAAAATGTAGCCTTAGCTTGCCCTTACATTGTGAGCCCTCCTGGGACAAAGAAATATCCAGAGTACCTGAATGTAACTCACCTTGAGCTAATACTGCAACACTGCATAACCAATGATCGTACGAGACAATAAACAATTTACATTCCCTTCGACCCTCATGGTGCCTGACACACACCTACCTCATCAGACCACAATTTAACCTTGTATCTATTATCAACCGACTTGGCGAACGCCATTACGGTACTATGTAAGCCACATTGAGCCTGCAAATAGGTGGGTGTGGGGTACAAATGCAACAAATAAATAAAATAAATACTGAAAAAGGTGTGAGCAAAATCTAAATAAATAAATAAAAATAAAATACATGAGTTTTTCCCATGTGCTATGGCCATTTTTACTGCAGCCAGAAAATGGCCAATTTCCTATTTTTTCTACTAATGGCCATACGCTAATGTTGTCATTAGCATACAGTTATTAAAAAGAATTACTGTGGGAGCACTTACTAACACCTATTTTGAAGGCGGTAAGAGCCTATGTGGTAATGCAGACATGCTAACTGATTAGCACAGGAATGCTTTCTCTCCGCCCTCAGACACACCCCCTCCAACAAAAATTGTAAAATATTTTTAGCATGCGGGTAGAGCACGCAGATATGGAACTTACTGCAGGATGCCTCATCGCATCCCCTGGTAAGGTTTTTTTAAACCGTGGTTAGCACACACTAGCGCTTACCACAGCTTAGTAAAAGGAACCTTTATTTAGTAACACAACAATTCAATGAGATCTAAACTGCCCAAATATTGACCGAGTAAATGTCTCAACATGACATGCTAGAGGTTGTATTTTTCTTTTTAAATTGCTTACACTGGTTTTTAAAGTTTGCAACGGACTAGGGCAGAAATATTTATCAGTGTATTTTTATTTTTAAATGTGCCCTCTCACAAACCTTGAGCTCACTTATTCTTGGCAATTTCACCTGTCACAGTATTTTATTATGATGTCAACAATGAAATGTATATTACAAGGAATTTAAACTATTTTGCCACTGGAATTAAGGCAGCAATGGGAATATTTTGAGGTTTGAAAAGAAATTTAAAACATGGCTATTCAAGTAATTATATAGAGAGGCATTTTCGATATGACATCAAAGTCTGACTTTGGACGTTTTCCCCCGGATTATATATAGCAAACTTGTGAATGCAAATCTAGATGTAGTCTGGATTTGCATGTGCAATTTAATTACTTAACAAGCCAATCAGAGCTAATTCCATTTAAGCAATTATTGACACTAATTGGCAATAATTAGAATTTATGTGCACAACTGTTTTTTTTTTCTCCAAATATTTTATTAATTTCCAAGAATACAAATAACAGGAAAACAATGATGGAAAAACATAGGAAGCAAGAAACACAACAGGTGGGAAAGGAAAAAAAAAAAGAGAAAGGAAAGAAGAGAAAAAAGGAGGGGAAAGCATCCAGGTGTTTAACAAATAAGTCCTTTGTACTGGTTTAAGGTGTGGCCTGAATAGTTTGGAGGTGGTTGTCCAAAATAGACCAAATTTTTTTCTTAGATACTATCATCCGACTTTTCGCAGCCATGGCGAGCTCAAACTTCTGATGCTGCAGGACTGTATTCCACCAGAAATGAATATTCAGCAACTGTGCGTTTTTCCAGTTCTGCAAAATATGCCGTTGAGCAATAGTGAGGAGAATGTCCAATAGTTTTGATTGCGGGGAGGTCAAATCAAAAGTTGCATGAACGGACTTAAAAATTACAATTGAATAAGTCAGGTCATCAGTTATGGGCAAAAGTTTTTGTATAATATTCCAAACAGCCTTCCAGAATTGAAAGATTGGAGGACACTCATATAGCATATGAGAGAAAGTACCCACTTGCAGTGAACAGTGCCAACATTTGTCTGATGAGCTCAGGCCAGCAGTAGCAAGTTTTCGAGGAGTCCAATTGGTTTTATGATATAAAAAAAACATAGACTGCAAAACCGCTGCAGAGGAAAGAGGTTTCATAACTTTAGACCAGAAACAGAACTACATATTTTCATCTACCACAGACTCTGTATCAAGCTGCCAATTATGTTGAAGGGCAGTATTGAAGTTGTGTGTTGCGTTAATAAAAATTTTATAAATAGATGAAGCTGTGTGCCCAGCTAATACTAGTGTCTGGGCGTTGGCAAATAAAGAAGGCAGCTGAGATGACAATGATGCCAGCTCAACAGATGCCTTCACACTATGAGTAAGTTGCATCCATTGAAAGAACATAGTAGGAGGTAGAGAAAATTTGGATACCACCTCAGAAAAGGACCAAAAACTATTATCAGCATTAACAATATCAGACAGTTAGAAGACTCCCTTATCTATCCACTCTTTCCAAAAGAATGGAGCCTTATTTATTAAGATATGCGGATTATACCAAAGTGACTGATGTGATGACTTACTGAGAGGTATTGCTTGAAATTTGTCGAGGTCCAATAGACATTTGACCGTGGAGACTATAATCTGATTAACTCTATGTGATGGAAATGAAGAAGCAGTAAGAAGAAGCGGTAAAGTGAGAGGAGCTACCATGGCCTCCTCCAATTGCAGCCACATGGGCTTGTATTCAGAAGCGCGGAAGAACCATTTGCACCCCTGCTGTGAAATGTAAGATTTATGATAAGTGAGGAAGTCGGGAAATAAAACTCCGCCTTTTTCCCTGGTGCATTTAAGTTTCCTCAAAGCAATCTTTGGAGGCTTATTTGACCATAGAAAGGAAGATAATAATTTGTCAACTTGTGAGTAGAATGGAAGGGGGAAGACGATCGGAACCATACTGAGGATATAATTAATTTTTGGAGATATCATCATTTTAATAGTTTCAAGCCGGCCCCACCAGGACAAGTGTAGAGGATGCCAGGAATGCAGCAAAGCTTTAAGGGTTTTCAGGATTAAGTCGGAGTTATGATGAATAGAATCTATGGAGTTGGTGTGCAATTCTATTCCTAAGTATTTAATTTTTGGGGTGGCCCACACCAAGTTAAAAGACTGAGCTATATTCGGAAACGCTAATGCGTTGAGAGGAAATAATTCCGTCTTCTGCTGATTGATTTTGTAGCCCGAAAATTTGGAAAAGTGAGCGATTAGGTCCAGGAGCGCTGGGATAGACTGGTTCGGATCAGAAATTTAAAGTAAGACATCATCTGCATAGGCAGAGTACTTAAATTCTAGATCTTTATAGACAATTCCATGTACACATGCATGAGATCTAATCACAATTAGAAGCGGCTCTAATGCAATAATGAAGAGGTATGGGGATAATGGACAGCCTTGCCTGGTGCCACAGAGCAAAATAATGTTCTCTGACAAAAGGTTATTAGTGATTACCTTGGCTACTGGTTTTGCATAAAGAGACTGAACTTTAAGCACAAATTCAGAAGGGCAGCCGAACCAGGTTAGCACTTCAAAGAGAAAGTTCCATTCAACCCTGTCAAAGGCCTTTTCTGCATCCAATGATAAAGCCACAATTGGTTGGGGCTGGAAAGAGGCTATATGCGATAATAAAGCCTTGCGTTATCGCTAATAAGTCGTCCAGGCATGAAACCTACTTGACAGGGATGAATAATTTTATGCACAACGTTTTTAAGACGGTTGGCTAGAATTTTAGCATATAGTTTATAGTCCGCATTGAGTAAGGATATAGGCCGGTAATTAGACACCAAAAGAGGATCTCTATTCGGTTTAGGAATGACCGTTATGACTGCCTCTGCGAATCAACTGGTAGAGGTGGTTTCCAGAGACAGGTCATTGAATAAAAGTAAGAGAAAAGGAATGAGGTCAAATTTAAAGACTTTGTAAAACTCTATAGGGATCCCGTCTGGGCCTGGGGATTTCCCTAGAGGAGAGTCTTGGATGGCCACTCTAATTTCTTTTTCAGTGATGGGCTCCAGAAGGGGGATGACTTCCTGCTCTGTCCATTTAGGACATTGTAGGGGGGGTTAAAAAGTTTTCCGTTAAGTGAAGTGATTGAGGGGCTTCTAACCCAGCTTTCCCTTTCCTTCTCTTTTTGGTATTTCCCCAGGTGTCTGTCTAATAAAAGATCATCAATTAACACATTTACTTTCCTTTTCATCTCTGATGTCTCAGTCTAGCATGGCCGCACCTATAAGATTTGTGACCTGGAATGTTAATGGTTTGCATCATCCTGTTAAAAGGAAAAAGGTTTTGATATACCTTAAGAAACTTAAACCTGGGGTGATCTTACTACAAGAGACCCATTGTGTCTCCATGACAGCTTTTATCAAACAAAGTAACTGGATCTCATCTTCCATAGACTCTCCCTCAGTAGGCAGGAAGCACGGTGTTTCAATTTTATTCCACAAAGACTTGCATCCAACTATTTTGGAACAGAAGGTGGATCTCCAAGGTAGATGGATAATTGTTAAGGTATCTATTAATAATGCCTCAATTTTACTTGTTAATATATATGCTCCTAACACTGATGCTCCTGAGTTTTTCCTTAACCTCCTTCAGATATGTGCACAACTGTAAGCGTATTCTGTAACATGATGTTTGTAAATTTTAAGTTGCATATTTGAAAAGGGGGTGTGGCCATGGGTGTGTCATGGGTGTTTCTAAAATCTATTCGTATTGTTATAGAATACACTCCATCCATGCCTAATTTAGGCGATGGCATTTACATCAAGTTTTACTTGGCATTACTGCCTGTGACTAAATTTAGTAGCGAGGATGGGTGCTCAGCATATTCTATAATCTACATGGAAATTTAGGCATATACTTTATAGAATATGCCTAGGCAGGTTTTTTTCAGCACCAATTTTTCAGGTGCCACATGTGGAATCTAGTCCTTTGCTCAAAACATCCAGAATCTGAATAGCAAATATAGGCATATTCAAAATAGCAAAATGTCTTTTTTTCAAAAATGGCAATATGCTAGATGTTTTTGTGCTCTGTGCATTTTTTGATCCATTTTCAGAAAAAAAAAGTCCAAGTGCAAAATGAACAAAATCAAGCCATTGGGATGTATTAGGAGTCAACATTCTTTATAGACTGGCCACACAGATATCCCAAGAGAGCAATGGGGTCCCTAGGGGGCACTGCTGTGGACTTCATATAAAAGCTCTCAGGTACACATTTCACCTTATCTTGTCTGCTGAGCCCTCCAAAACCCACTACCTCAACTGTACACAACAATAGCCCTTATGGGTGACGGGTCACCTATAAATGGGTACAGTAGGTTATTGGTGAGTTTTGGAGGGCTGACACATTCCACCACAAATGTAACAGTTAAAGTGTGATATGGGTCTGGCTTCCCTTCTTCACAGTGCATTGCACCAGCCACTAGGCTACTCCAGGGACCTGCTTGCTGTTCTAATAGGACTGGCTATAACATCTGAGGCTTTCATAGAGGCTGGTATGTACTGTTTCTTTTACATCTTTGGGGGTGGGGGGTGGGAGGGGATCAGTAACCACTGGGGAAGGGGAGGTCATTCCATCTTTCCCCTCTTCTCTCCTATAAATATTGTAGTTCTACCCTCTTCCCCTCCTGTATCATGTGTTGTCACAATATGTATATGTCATCCTATTTTGATGTAACTTTTAGTATGTATTTATTTGTTACATTTGTATCCCACATTTCCCCACCTATTCGCAGACTCAATGTGGCTTACATAGTACCGTAAAGGCGTTCACCAATTCCGGTATGAACAAATACAAAGTAATGTTGTGGTAGAATAAAGTTCATGTGTAACAGACACTTTAGGGAATCGTAGGGAGGAAGAGTTATGTCCATTACAAGCTTTGGTTTTGTTGTGTTGCAGGGTTCAGGCATTTAAGTTGGATCGGTAGGGTATGCCTTTTCCCACACACCTAGGCCCTTTTTACCGCGGCGGGTAAAATGCCCCTCCCCCCCAAAAGGCCACGTGGTAAGATAACCCTTACTGCGTGGCCATGCGGTGGGGAGCACTTACCGCCTCTCACTGAGGTAGTGTTAAGAGCTCCTGCGGTAATCTGGTGATAACCGGGCATGTGGCAATGTCCGATTATTGCTGGGTTAGCACCGTGCTACAGAAAAATGTTTTTTCCAAAGCGCTGGAAATGGTATGTGCTCCAGCTGGAACTACTGCCGGCGGCCTCGTTGGGCTGGCAGTAGTTCCAGATTTGCGAGCAGTAAGCTTGTGTTGGGCTGCTGCTTCGTAAAACACCCCGCTAACAGCATAACATCTGGAAAATTAATATAGAACATATTTGAATTTCTGCAAATAGAGTGTAGTTTTTAAATAAATACATTTGTTTTCACCTACGATGGAGTGTTATTCGCTCCATTTTGCTTTATTTGGAGTTAGAGTCTGAGGTCTTTTTTCCTCCACTTTCTGAATTTGGTTGTATAAAGTTAGTGGCTATTAGTAAATCCTTCATAATTTTTAGGAAGTGGTCTTTACAGGATGCAATGCCCCATTTGTGGATTGGAAACCAGCTAATAAACATGAAATACAGAGTAGGACTAAATGGTCAGGGTCTATACTGGGAGTAGTACTATTCAAAATATTAATAAATAGTCTGGACTTATTCAAAGTCAGAAAAAGAGAATAGGATTGTAAAGAACTGTAGAAGGATCTTGTGTGACTAGGAGACAACATCTAAATGGCATATGAAATTGGATAGGGTCAAGAACAAAGTGATGCATAAAGGGAACAATAATCCTAATTAGAGGTACGACATGCTGGATTCTCAATTAAGGATTACCACCCTAGAGAAATATCTTGGAGTCATTGTGGATAATATTTTGAAATTTTCAGCCCAGTGTGCTGTAGCAGCTGATAAAGTAAATGTAAGGGATTATTCAAAAAGGAATCAAGAATAAAACTGAGAAAATCATTATGCCTTGAGTATAGTGTGCAGTTCTGTTTACTCCATCTCAGAAAGAATATAGCAGAAACAAAATGATAAAAGGGATGAAACACTTTCTTATGAAGAAAGGCTAAACAAATTAGGATTACTCAGCATGGAAAAAAGATTATCTGAGAGGAGAGATGAAAGAAGTTTATAAACACATAAGTGGAGTTAATAGGCAATGGTTGTTTAACCTTTCAAACAATAAAACAAGGACACCCCATGAAACAACAAACCAGCAAACTAAAAACAAATCATAACAAGCATTTTTTTCCATGCAGAGTATAATTAAACTATGGAGGATTTGACTAAGGCAATTAACATAGCAGAGTTGAAGAAAGGTTTCTCAGAAAAAAGGTCCATAAAAATGATTCACTAGATAGGTTTGGGGAAAAGCCATCATTTACCCTTGAAAATGAGGCATGAAAAATTGATCTACTAGGAATCTGTAGGTACTTGTGACCTGGATTGGGCACTGTTGGAGACAACATTCTGGGCCTGACAGACCTTGGTCTGAATCAACATGGTGTTTTCTTACTCCTTTCCCTTGTCCAGTACTGTTCTAAGGTCATCACTTTTCTCTTCAGGAAGAAACTCTGACAGAGATCTTTTACCATGCCCAGAATGTCTGCCATATACTGGCCCATGAAGAGCTGGCAAGAGGTTATGCATATAACATTTGGGTAAAGGTTTCCTCCCATAAGATGCAGAGTATTAATATCCCTCTCAGTGGGGATACCCTTCTTCAGAGTGGATTCAACTACCATGGACTTGTGGGGTTAACTGTCATTTCTTGAATGTGGGAGCATTTTGTTCTCTGTTCATGGTGTCCATCTTCTCATTAACTGTTTACATGGAGAAACATCTGTGCATTATGAAGGATGTTGTTTATTGAGCACTGTCACAGCTTCCTTAGGGGATTGAGAAATTCACAGATATCCAGCATCTTTGTTTTGTGCTCAGCTTCTTTCTCTAACATAAAAGGAATGGTCTCAGCCCTTTCCCTGACAAAATCAGTGAAGAGAATGTCCTTTTCTGTTCTCCTGATCAGAGAGCTCTTCCAGTCTGTAAGATGAACCTCAAAACTGTTCAGACACTATACCAGAACAATCTGTAGAAGAGGATCAAGTGTAATCCTGGCTATCTAACAAGGTCCCTGTTAGATTTCATCTGGTCTGTTGGTACCTACTGCAGACCAGTGCTCAGTGAAGCTTCCTCCTCACATACATTTGATATGACCGACCATCAGAGTAGCTAACATTAATGCCTTTCAATGCCTTGGAACAGATACCAAGCCTCTGGGTACTGTCATGGATTTCATGATTGATTGACTCTCCCTCAGAAATGGTATTGATGGGGTTGGTGCTCATACACATATCCTTGATAGATGGTGATTCTGCAACTCCTGGATCTTCCTGTCCAGGTCCTTATCAAACATTGCTGATGGACATGTCACTTAAGGTGCAGGAGGAGACATCCTCCTGAGTCACTTGAGGTGTATCAGTAGCTCAACACTGGGTCCTGAAGACTATCACATGTCTCTAGATGCAGAAAAATAAGAGTGATGCTTTGCAGGAGGTATGGTAGATGCATTGATCTTCTTGCTCCTGGCATTGTGCCCTGATAAAGACCAATGTTGATGTTTCCTTGTGTTTGCTCAACACTTAACATCAGGATTCTTTGATATGGTGCTTAGATGCATTGGCTGGAATTGTAATAATGGTTGGTCCCCACAGTTTCTATCAATGTTCAGTGTCTAGTGAGACTGATGTTTCCTTGATGTTGATGCATTTCCAGCATCCAGTATAGCTCTATGGTCCTGAGGATCGATGCCTTTAATGCCATTGCATTTTGGGCTAAATGTAGTCAAACCAAAGAGCTTTTTCTTCTATTCTTGATGGCTATGAAGACCACTGTGCACCATCTTTTGAGAGATGGTGCAGATAAGAATATCATGTTCAGGACCAAGGCATTGTCATGTGCATTTCAGGGGTGTCTGTGACCAACATCATCCTAACACACTGTCTATAGTTGCTGGAAGTCTTCTGTTTCTAAAGAATCAGTAGAAACATAGACAATACAAAATCAAATAACTGCATGATGTACCGGTGCCAATGCAGTCTGCAGCCGTGCACAATATTAAGGAAACTGTAAAATACAAACAAACAAACAAACATAACTAGAGTTTTTCTAAGGGGAAGATGATAGAAATCAAGCAGGCTTATATGCAAGAACAGCATTTTATATTAGTGTTATCTAGACTCCATTGGATGACACTATCCATGAATGAGGATCCTATCTCTGCTTGTCCTCAAAGAAAAGGAGCTCATAGCCTTATTCCTGAGCAAGTGTCATTGTGACTGTACAGTTTGAAGATATAGACTCATCTGCTAAGAAATTCATTCATTCATTATCATTTATTCATTTTATATACCGTTTCTTATTGCTGGTGCAAAACAGAACGGTTTACATTTTTTTAAAAAATACAACCCATACATACAAATAAGAACTCCAATCATTGATAGAAAAGCACAGCAACCCAAAATGACAAAGAAGGACATACCTAGTAAAATCTACAAATTAAATACAGTTAAGTCTGAACTTCTACACCTTCTCTGTTTCAAATCACTATTCCTGAAGAAGTTATATAAAGCTGGTTTTGCTGGAACATCATCTCCACAGTAGTATGATTGCTTGGAGTGAGTGCAAGTTTTATCCCTAAGTGACCTGAAATTAAACTTCCCTGCTGTTCAGAACAGACCTGCCACTGAGACACGGTTTTTCAGATATCAGCCCTCAATCAGCCCCCTCTTTGAGGTGAGACTATAGGAGTTGGGGGGGGGGGAGGTAGAATTACACATAGAGGATATTTACCCCCCTCTCCCCCATTTACAAAGCTATGCTAGCGGCTGGAGGTGCAGTAATGCACTTTGAATGGGCTGTGTTGGCATTCGTGTGACTTAGCAAACAGGGGGGCTAGTCTTTAGGAAGTGAAAAGAAATCCAAAAATCAAGTAGGCTCTGTATTATTGCAATTGAAAGTAAAAAAAAAAGTAGACTAAATGGACCCAGTGATATTTACCTATCAATATACTGGCTGGTATTGAAAGCTACTTGGTGCTGCCACCCACATAAGTGATGCTGACCAGAGTCATTCCCAGATTTGTAGTGCTATGATCTGGATAATATTCCACTCAAGCTGCTATCTAATCACTAAATTGAAACTCTACTCACACAGCTTCACACTTGCTGTGTATTGTAATTGAATACAGGACACGCTTTGACTCTGCAATAGCAGGTGTGCTCGTAAAATCTTATTATCCTTTTAAAGTGGAGAAAAAAAGGCTTCAGTAACACCACCCAGCCAGTCAGAATTTCTCTGTCTATAAGGCACAGGCACGGCGCACCATCATTTCGCAAAAAAAACCTCCCACATTAATTACCTCCACCTTATGCCTCCCCATTTTAGATAGCCTTAAAATTTTAGGAGTCACCCTGGACCGCTCACTGTCACTCAAGCAACACGTTCACACCACCACAAAGAGGATGTTTTTCTCACTGTGGAAACTAAAAAGAATAAAAACGTTTTTCCCTCGAGAAGTCTTTAGAAGCCTCATACAATCCATCGTACTATGCCACCTGGACTACTGTAACGGAGTGTATGCCGGATGCAAACGGCAACTGCTTAAGACGCCGCAGACTGCCCAAAACACAGCGGCAAGATTAGTTTGTGGTACTTCTAAGTTCGAACCTGCCATGCCCCTTCGAAAAAAGTTACATTGGCTCCCTGTCACAGAACGTATTACCTTCAAACTTTGCTCTCTAGTACACCAAATACTTTACTGCGAAGTACCTGGCTACATGATAGATCTCATCTCCTTACCGCTCCGGAAGGCGTCCCGTCTTGCCTGCTCGTATCTTACCCTCCACTAACCGAACTGCACTGGAGTCAAGTACAAAACTGCGTAAGCTACCTCCTTCTCTTTCCTTGGGACTCAGTTTTGGAACTCTTTACCAAGGTCCATCAGAACCATTGCAGATCATCCAACATTCCGGAAATCACTGAAGACCATGTTATTCAGAAATGCCTACCCTGCTGGCTCTCCCAGTGACTCCACTGCTGGACGCACACCAAACTAAAGACATTTGGACATATTCCCTTCCCTACCAGCTTGCCCTCTATCCCCATCCATTCCTATTCTTCCCCATTATCAATTGTAGATTTGCTGTATTAGTTTCATTTTGCTACATTGGCCCTTGCCTCTGTGGTGCATTGTAAGCCACATTGAGCCTGACATTGTTGGGAAACTGTGGGGTACAAATGAGATAATAAATAAATAAATTTAATATCACAGAATGGACTCTTTGGGATAGGGTTCCTAAATAAGGTTCCCAAATTTTTAAAAACCTCTTCTTCACTATTCGTCCCCTGAGGACAGCTGTCATCCTCTCCATCCTTAAAAGCTCAAACATCTGATTATGCCACTGAGCGATCATGGGCAAGTCTTCCCTGATCCATTGTAACTGTATAAAGCACTTTGCCATTAAGCAGGCCTTTCACAGAAGGAGCACCAAAAAGGCCATGCCCTCTACTATACCCTCCATACGATGAAGGAGAGATCTATGAGGAAGTGCTGTCCAGGTTCTTCCACACATTACGCTTAGATGTGATCAAAACGTCACCCAGAAATTTTGTATTGGAGGGCAGTCCCATATACAATGTCTATATGAGGCATCTGGTGCAGAACATTTTAAACACATACCTGTGATAGGATAACCCATTTTCTTAGCTCTATGAGGATGGATATACAGTGGTGGAAATAAGTATTTGATCCCTTGCTGATTTTGTAAGTTTGCCCACTGACAAAGACATGAGCAGCCCATAATTGAAGGGTAGGTTATTGGTAACAGTGAGAGATAGCACATCACAAATTAAATCCGGAAAATCACATTGTGGAAAGTATATGAATTTATTTGCATTCTGCAGAGGGAAATAAGTATTTGATCCCCCACCAACCAGTAAGAGATCTGGCCCCTACAGACCAGGTAGATGCTCCAAATCAACTCGTTACCTGCATGACAGACAGCTGTCGGCAATGGTCACCTGTATGAAAGACACCTGTCCACAGACTCAGTGAATCAGTCAGACTCTAACCTCTACAAAATGGCCAAGAGCAAGGAGCTGTCTAAGGATGTCAGGGACAAGATCATACACCTGCACAAGGCTGGAATGGGCTACAAAACCATCAGTAAGACGCTGGGCGAGAAGGAGACAACTGTTGGTGCCATAGTAAGAAAATGGAAGAAGTACAAAATGACTGTCAATCGACAAAGATCTGGGGCTCCACGCAAAATCTCACCTCGTGGGGTATCCTTGATCATGAGGAAGGTTAGAAATCAGCCTACAACTACAAGGGGGGAACTTGTCAATGATCTCAAGGCAGCTGGGACCACTGTCACCACGAAAACCATTGGTAACACATTACGACATAACGGATTGCAATCCTGCAGTGCCCGCAAGGTCCCCCTGCTCCGGAAGGCACATGTGACGGCCCGTCTGAAGTTTGCCAGTGAACACCTGGATGATGCCGAGAGTGATTGGGAGAAGGTGCTGTGGTCAGATGAGACAAAAATTGAGCTCTTTGGCATGAACTCAACTCGCCGTGTTTGGAGGAAGAGAAATGCTGCCTATGACCCAAAGAACACCGTCCCCACTGTCAAGCATGGAGGTGGAAATGTTATGTTTTGGGGGTGTTTCTCTGCTAAGGGCACAGGACTACTTCACCGCATCAATGGGAGAATGGATGGGGCCATGTACCATACAATTCTGAGTGACAACCTCCTTCCCTCCGCCAGGGCCTTAAAAATGGGTCGTGGCTGGGTCTTCCAGCACGACAATGACCCAAAACATACAGCCAAGGCAACAAAGGAGTGGCTCAGGAAGAAGCACATTAGGGTCATGGAGTGGCCTAGCCAGTCACCAGACCTTAATCCCATTGAAAACTTATGGAGGGAGCTGAAGCTGCGAGTTGCCAAGCGACAGCCCAGAACTCTTAATGATTTAGAGATGATCTGCAAAGAGGAGTGGACCAAAATTCCTCCTGACATGTGTGCAAACCTCATCATCAACTACAGAAGACGTCTGACCGCTGTGCTTGCCAACAAGGGTTTTGCCACCAAGTATTAGGTCTTGTTTGCCAGAGGGATTAAATACTTATTTCCCTCTGCAGAATGCAAATAAATTCATATACTTTCCACAATGTGATTTTCCGGATTTAATTTGTGATGTGCTATCTCTCACTGTTACCAATAACCTACCCTTCAATTATGGGCTGCTCATGTCTTTGTCAGTGGGCAAACTTACAAAATCAGCAAGGGATCAAATACTTATTTCCACCACTGTACATTCATAATAAAAATGTGTAATGTAATTCCCTAAAGTTTGCACTTTCTGTCCATTGATTACTTAATTTTATACTCAACAGGAGCTGATTCAGGGAATAATTTCCAAACTCCTGAGTCCTCCTAGTCACCACCATCTCATATGAGCCCTTGGGCCACTGCCATAGAGCGGCAGTGGCAGGCAAAACACCCAACCAGTACTGGGCAACACACCAACACGGCAGGGAACTGCAGAAGTAAATAAGCAGGCAGGGATACAGGACTGGAACAGACTTCACCTACACTTGACCACCATTCCCCAGGGGTTGAGCCCCCAGATGCAGGTGGCCGGCAGGACTTACAGGATCCAGGAACACACACAGGGGAAAGGACTCAAGAGCAAGCTTGACTAATAGGGCCAGGAATCAGGACACAGAATTGGGGAACCTCTCCAGGTAACAGGACTCAGCAACAAGCTTGCACAAACAAGGACTGGAGGGAAAGGCAGAGGGAAACAAGAACACTAAATAGACAGACAAGGCCAAACCCAAAGCTGGGCTACAACTACCACCTAATACCAGGTAGCCACCAACACACAGGGAAATAAAACAGAAAGCCCACAAACAGACAGAACACTGAGGCAGAAGGCAGAAGCCCACAAACAGACACACTAAAGTAGGAGGCAAAAGCCCACAGACAAAACACCGAAGCAGAAGGCAAAAGCCCACAGACAGAACACTAAAGCCCACAAACAGAACACAGAAGCAGAAGTGCAGAAGCACACCAACTAACCTATAGTGGTGCAAAGGCAAATTTAGAAAGTTCCCAGGTGGTAATAAAGGCACTACAGGTGAGGTCACCAGCAGGGTGGGGCTCAGCAACACAAGAGCAGAGCACAGCCTGTCTGGAAGAGGATCCCGGAATGGACTAGCCTGGACTGGACTGGATTTCAGGATTTCCACCCAGGCTTCAGGATTTACACGCCGACTTAGCTTGGCTGGAGGAACCCTAAAGCAAGTACATAAGTACATAAGTAGTGCCATACTGGGAAAGACCAAAGGTCCATCTAGCCCAGCATCCTGTCACCGACAGTGGCCAATCCAGGTCAAGGGCACCTGGCACGCTCCCCAAACGTAAAAACATTCCAGACAAGTTATACCTAAAAATGCGGAATTTTTCCAAGTCCATTTAATAGCGGTCTATGGACTTGTCCTTTAGGAATCTATCTAACCCCTTTTTAAACTCCGTCAAGCTAACCGCCCGTACCACGTTCTCCGGCAACGAATTCCAGAGTCTAATTACACGTTGGGTGAAGAAAAATTTTCTCCGATTCGTTTTAAATTTACCACACTGTAGCTTCAACTCATGCCCTCTAGTCCTAGTATTTTTGGATAGCGTGAACAGTCGCTTCACATCCACCCGATCCATTCCACTCATTATTTTATACACTTCTATCATATCTCCCCTCAGCCGTCTCTTCTCCAAGCTGAAAAGCCCTAGCCTTCTCAGCCTCTCTTCATAGGAAAGTCGTCCCATCCCCACTATCATTTTCGTCGCCCTTCGCTGTACCTTTTCCAATTCTACTATATCTTTTTTGAGATACGGAGACCAGTACTGAACACAATACTCCAGGTGCGGTCGCACCATGGAGCGATACAACGGCATTATAACATCCGCACACCTGGACTCCATACCCTTCCTAATAACACCCAACATTCTATTCGCTTTCCTAGCCGCAGCAGCACACTGAGCAGAAGGTTTCAGCGTATCATCGACGACGACACCCAGATCCCTTTCTTGATCCGTAACTCCTAACGCGGAACCTTGCAAGACGTAGCTATAATTCGGGTTCCTCTTACCCACATGCATCACTTTGCACTTGTCAACATTGAACTTCATCTGCCACTTGCACGCCCATTCTCCCAGTCTCGCAAGGTCCTCCTGTAATCGTTCACATTCCTCCTGCGACTTGACGACCCTGAATAATTTTGTGTCATCGGCGAATTTAATTACCTCACTAGTTATTCCCATCTCTAGGTCATTTATAAATACATTAAAAAGCAACGGACCCAGCACAGACCCCTGCGGGACCCCACTAACTACCCTCCTCCACTGAGAATACTGGCCACGCAATCCTACTCTCTGCTTCCTATCTTTCAACCAGTTCTTAATCCATAATAATACCCTACCTCCGATTCCATGACTCTGCAATTTCTTCAGGAGTCTTTCGTGCGGCACTTTGTCAAACGCCTTCTGAAAATCCAGATATACAATATCAACCGGCTCCCCATTGTCCACATGTTTGCTTACCCCCTCAAAAAAATGCATTAGATTGGTGAGGCAAGACTTCCCTTCACTAAATCCGTGCTGACTTTGTCTCATCAGTCCATGTTTTTGTATATGCTCTGCAATTTTATTCTTAATAATAGCCTCCACCATCTTGCCCGGCACCGACGTCAGACTCACCGGTCTATAATTTCCCGGATCTCCTCTGGAACCCTTCTTAAAAATTGGAGTAACATTGGCTACCCTCCAGTCTTCCGGTACTACACTCGATTTTAGGGACAGATTGCATATTTCTAACAGTAGCTCCGCAAGTTCATTTTTTAGTTCTATTAATACTCTGGGATGAATACCATCAGGTCCCGGTGATTTACTACTCTTCAGCTTGCTGAACTGACCCATTACATCCTCCAAGGTTACAGAGAATTTGTTTAGTTTCTCCGACTCCCCCGCTTCAAATATTCTTTCCGGCACCGGTGTCCCCCCCAAATCCTCCTCGGTGAAGACCGAAGCAAAGAATTCATTTAATTTCTCCGCTACGGCTTTGTCCTCCTTGATCGCCCCTTTAACACCATTTTCGTCCAGCGGCCCAACCGACTCTTTGGCCGGTTTCCTGCTTTTAATGTATCTAAAAAAAATTTTACTATGTATTTTTGCTTCCAACGCTAATTTCTTCTCAAAGTCCTTTTTTGCCCTCCTTATCTTCGCTTTGCATTTGGCTTGGCATTCCTTATGATCTATCCTGTTACTTTCAGTTGGTTCTCTTCTCCACTTTCTGAAGGATTGTTTTTTGGCTCTAATGATTTCCTTTATCTTACTGTTTAGCCACGCCGGCTGACGTTTAGTCTTTTTTCCCTTTTTTCTAATACGTGGAATATATTTGTCCTGAACCTCCAGGATGGTGTTTTTAAACAGCATCCACGCCTGATGCAAGTTTTTTACTCTGCGAGCTGCTCCTTTCAGTCTTTTTTTCACCATTTTTCTCATTTTGTCGTAATCACCTTTTCTATAGTTAAACGCTAGCGTACTTGATTTCCTAGTTTCACTTCCTTCAATGCCAATATCAAAACCGATCATATTATGATCACTGTTATCAAGCGGCCCTCGTATCGTTACCCCCTGCACTAGATCATGAGCACCACTAAGGACTAAGTCTAGTATTTTTCCTTCTCTTGTCGGCTCCTGAACTAGCTGTTCCATGAAGCTGTCCTTGATTTCATCAAGAAATCCTATGTCCCTTGCGTGTACAGATGTTACATTAACCCAGTCTATATGCGGGTAATTGAAATCCCCCATTATTATTGTGTTGCCCAGTTTGTTTGCGTCCCTGATTTCCTTTAACATTTCCGCATCCGTCTGTTCGTCCTGGCCAGGTGGACGGTAGTACACTCCTATCACTATCCTTTTCCCCTTTGCACATGGAATTTCAATCCACAGTGATTCCAAGGAGTGTTTTGTTTCCTGCAGAATTTTCAATCTATTTGATTCAAGGCTCTCGTTAATATACAATGCTACCCCTCCACCAATCCGATTCACCCTATCACTACGATATAATTTGTACCCCGGTATGACAGTGTCCCACTGGTTATCCTCCTTCCACCAGGTCTCAGAGATGCCTATTATATCTAATTTTTCATTTAGTGCAATATATTCCAACTCCCCCATCTTATTTCTTAGGCTCCTGGCATTCGCATATAGACATTTCAAACTATGTTTGTTGTTCCTAAGTACATCATGCTTAGTACTTGACAGTATTAATTGGCAATCTTTTGTCTGATTTTTATTGTTATTTAAAGATACCCGATCTACTACAATCTCTTTTGCAACCTCACTATCTGGATACTCTATCTTCCCTGTTATGGTGATATCTTTGAAAGATACCTTATCCCGAACCATGCTCTTTTGAGCGACTGTCGGCCTTCCCCCCATTTCTAGTTTAAAAGCTGCTCTATCTCCTTCTTAAACGCCGATGCCAGCAGCCTGGTCCCACTCTGGTTAAGATGGAGCCCATCCTTTCGGAATAGGCTCCCCCTTCCCCAGAATGTTGCCCAGTTCCTAACAAATCTAAAGCCCTCCTCCCTGCACCATCGTCTCATCCACGCATTGAGACTCTGGAGCTCTGCCTGTCTCTTGGGCCCTGCGCGTGGCACAGGTAGCATTTCAGAAAATGCTACCCTGGAGGATCTGGATTTCAGCTTTCTACCTAAGAGCCTAAATTTTGCTTCCAGAACCTCTCTCCCACATTTTCCTATGTCATTAGTACCCACATGTACCAAGACAGCCATCTCCTCCCCAGCACTATATAAAATCCTATCTAGGTGACGCGTGAGGTCCGCCACCTTCGCACCAGGCAGGCAAGTCACCAGGCGATCCTCACGTCCACCAGCCACCCAGCTATCTATATGCCTAATGATCGAATCACCAAGTACAACAGCTGTCCTAACCTTTCCCTCCCGGGCAACATTTGGAGATATATCCTCGGTGCGAAAGGATAATACATCCCCTGGTGGGCAGGTCCTGGCTACAGGAGTACTTCCTACTTCACCAGGGTGATGCTCTCCATCTAGGAGACCTCCCTCCTCCAAGGTAGCACAGGGGCTACCTGACTGGAGGTGGGACTTCTCTACAACATCCCTGTAGGTCTCCTCTATGTACCTCTCTGTCTCCCTCAGCTCCATCAAGTCTGCTACTCTAGCCTCTAGAGAACGGACACGTTCTCTGAGAGCTAGGAGCTCTTTGCATCGGGCACACACATATGACACCTCACCAATTGGGAGATAATCATACATGTGACACTCAATGCAAAAGACTGGATAGCACCCCTCTCGCTTCTGGACTGCTGACTCCATCTTAGTGTTTTTTGAGTTTTTCCGTAATTTAAAACTTGCTAAAGTATTAAGGATATCAGCCTATCACTAACTTACAGTTCCTCCTTTAAACCCCAATCTTCAAGTTCCGAAAGCACAAGCAAAATTTGTTCACTTACCAGAGAAATATCCTCTTCTCCCAGAACTTATTAGAAGGAAAGCTTTCGCGCCATTAGGCGCGCGGCACCTTGAGCAGAGGCCCCGAGTGGATCGGAACGGACCTGGGAGTCACTCCGGCGAAGGCTCCAAGGATATGCAGATGAGCTGCAAGTCCTCCACGGCACCTGAGAAGGCAACCGGTGGGAGAGCTGGGCACCTCTCAACCAAGAAAAGGCTTACCAGGGGTTAGGCCGAAGCCAGCATTCCTCCCCCTGAGGGTCACCTGATCCTGGCTAAGAAGTACCTGGTAGCTCTGGGTAGGTGGAGCGAAAGCCCTGGGTAACTGTGGCGAAGGCCCTGGGAAGGTCGGGGAATATAGTCACAATCGTGACAATGTATTGGACATGTTTCATTGTTACCCATCCTGAGCATTGTAAGGAGGACAGGCTAGATACCAAAATACAAGTAAATAAATTGAATTTGAACACTGCCCACTTGTGCAACCATTAAAAAATAAGGGGAAACCTACATAGGTCTCTATTTTATCACATAGCAGTATTCTTCCCAGTTAAACCTTCTCTGGTGGGTTTCACCCTTTTTTCAGCTTCATTATTATTATTAGCATTTGAATAGCGCTACCAGACACACGCAGCGCTGAACACCTGATACAAAGAGACAGTCCCTGCTCAAAAGAGCTTACCATCTAAACATCCCATATCCTCACTCCATTCCTTTATCCCTTGGGATCTAGCACATTACTGTCCCATAAACTACAATTCCCAGTTGTCCTTCAATTTCTTGGGTGACTGTTGGCCTTTTCTACTATAAATACTATCTATTCTTTCTCGCTACTTTTTTATCTTTGTGTGGGTTATAAACCTCACACATCTAATTAGAAGCTTGTAAAATTACAGTTGTATAAGAAATTTGATACATTTATCAAATTGTAATAGAAAGGATAACTCAGAGCTTCCCAAACCTTTAATGAGGATCAACTAAGAGTGGGTTTCAGGATACCATAATGAATATGCATGACATAATTCTGCATACACTGGAGAATAAAAGGGAATTCTATATACTGTGCACTTGCAAATGTTTAGAATACTAGCAAATATGCACTTTTACAAAATCTGTATGTACCCAGGAGCAGCTGTAAATTTCGACATTGACTGCTGTGATCCTAAATGTGCATTCCCTGTCCTAGTCCTGTTCCCTTGTCATATACACATATTGCAGATTTACATATGTAAATCTCGGCTTTTTAAAATTGGGTTTTCAAAACACGTCAACGCCAGTATTTACTTGTGTAAATCAAAAATAAGACTTCTAAAATAATGGCCTAATGTATTAGTAATAATTATTAAGTAGCACAGATATATGTAGACAAGACCTTTAACCTGGCCCAATTTAATTTTTTTTTGAAGTTAAGACCCATACAACCCTATACTGAGATATATTTAGACATCTTGAAAGACAAACTCAGACGGGCTCACTTTTGAAACCGAAAAACATCCAAAAAGCAGCACAAAGCGGCAGATAGACATTTTCTTTGCCAAAATGTTCAAATCACTATTTTTGAAACCCATTTTTAAGTCATTTTTCTATGCAGTGCACCCAAATCACAAGGTGGCACTGGCGACATGTGGGGGTGGGATTTGGGCATTCCCATAACTTGGATGTTTTTTGGCCATAATGGAACAAAGCAAATATGTCCAAAGCTAAAAGTTAGATGTTTTGGTCTAGACCTGTTTCAATCATGACTAAGTCACAAAAAAGTGGCCTAAATGATTACTGGAGGGATTAAAGCATGGCCCACACTTACTCCCCCAGTGGTCACTGACCCCCCCCCCCCCCCCCCCCAAAGATGTGAAAGAAACAGTACATACCAGCCTCTATGACAGCTTCAGATGTTATGGCCAGGCCTATTGGAGCAGCAAGCAGATCCCTGAAGTAGCCTAGTAGTTGATGAAATGCACTGTAGAGAAGGGGACTAGGCCCATATCCCACTCTAATTGGAACACTTGTGATGGAAAAAGTGAGACCTCCAAAACCAACCAAAAACCTACTGTACCCAAATATAGGTGACACCTGCAGCCATAAGGGCATTGTAGTGGTGTACAGTTGGGTACAATAGGTTTTTGGTGGGTTTGGGAGGGCTCACCATACAATCTAAAGGGGTAATGGTGAGATGTGTACCTGGGACCTTTTATGTGAAGTCCACTGCAGTGCCCCCTAGGGTGAGCCACTATTCTGTTGGTATGTCTGTGTGGCCAGTCTACTAAGAATGCTGCCCCCCCCCACCCCCCATATATCCCAATTGCTTGTTTTGTGCGTTTTTCCTTGGACAGTTTTGTTTTTCAAAAATGGTCCAAAAAGATAGATGCAATGAACACAAAAACATCTAGCAAATGGCCATTTTCAAAACAAAAAGATAAGACTTTTTCTGGTTAAAAAAATCGCTATGTTTGCCTCTTGATTTTTGGATGTTTTCAGTAAAACATCCAAAATTGGATTTAGACATCAAATCGAAAATACCCCTCTATATTTATTAAGCAGAACAGTTTAACTTTCAAATGCAAATCAAAAGGTATTATGAAGCCATCATCACCAAGCAAAATATTTCTTTAGGGATCTCTTAATTTTATTTTACATACAGTGAATACATATCCATTACCCATCATACATCCTTTTACCCACATATGTTGAAATCCTTGTATGTTGAGATATTTAGACAAATGTATTCTGTAAAGAATCTATAAGGAAAATCTTGCAAGGCATATAGAAGGCAATTCTATAAAGTGGGGGCTATTTGGAGCCTAGGCAATTAAGGAAAGTAGGCACCTACTTTTCTTTATGGAATACTAACAGAGCAGTGAAAAGTGCATGTATAATTTAGGCATCACTATAGAGATGGTGTAAATGCTTGTGCCTAGATTGCTACAAAATGCATATAAATGATAGCATTTTCTAACTTTCGTGCATCATGGTGCTCCCTACTCTTGTTTCATTCAGACTCTACCTACATACATACCTTCAAACTATGCACCAGTGCCTGCAGGTGTGGTTTTATAGAATAGTGTCCAGCTGGAATACTGGAATTTACGCATGTACATACACACATGTGCACAAGTATGCCGTTATTCTGGTCATTTCAGTGCTTTCTTGGCACCTAAATGTTGCTGCCTTCTTCACAGAATTACCTCCATAATCTAAAATAGTAAAGGTTTAATTTTCTCTCCATATACAATTCTGTAATCTGGTTGATTAGTTATTGCTTTGCAATCTGTAATAACACACAATCACTATCCTAGGCAGTTAAAATAATTCTTTATGTGTATATCAAACAGTATAGTACATTTTCTAAGCTTTAAAGAAAAAGCAGTGGCTGTCTGCATTAGGGTGGCATTTAACCTTTTTGCAGTAGAACCTGCCTTTTCCACAGCTGCACCCCTCATTGCATGTATATCAGACACTCTGCGATGGAGATGTGCATCATAGGGGAAGGAAATCTCAGTGGCCATTATGTCCATTAAAATGCTCATTTTCAACAAAATTTACAAACTAGCCTCTCCCTAGTAAGTAGCAAACCTAGTCCACTATGCATAAAGGTTTCCTAAATTTCTAAGGGGTCCTTTCACTAATGATAAGATGCCCATAGGAATACAATCGGCATCTTATCATTTAGTGCATGCTAAATCCATTAGCGCACCGTGATAAAAGAAAAATTTAATGACCTGCTATGATGCAAAGTCTTGCAAAGCAGCTCATTAACTTGGAATGCACTGAAAACCAACATGCAAAGATATCTGTTTTTGCAAAAAAAAAAAATTTTAACTACATCTCTAGAGCTTTAGTTACCTTTTTTCAGACATCCTAGATGCTCACCTGCATGCAAGTTTTCTATCCAGTTTGTGTGCAAATGTATCAAAATTGTGCATGGACAAAGTCACTAACTCTCAGGAAATCTTGCAAATTAATACATTGGCCTCCATATTTGCAGTATGTGCTGACTCATGAAGGCCAATAATTGTTTAATTAAATTATTATTATTATTATTTTTACCATTACATGGAAAACAGACATATATAACCCCAAGCAAGGGCCTTTAGCACTGCTGGAACAAGAAGATGAAGTTTCTAGTTTGCATTATTTCTAAATTAAAATACAAAGATAATTATATTTTTTATTAATGAAAACAGAAGGTGGGCTAGAAAGGCCAGTGTGCAAAAGCAAAACACAGACATCAAAGGTCAGGAAAGTTGGCAGTGGAACTCTCCAATTTGTTGCCAGAAATAGGAGAAACCCTAGGCCTCTTCCAGTGCTGTTTCACAGGTGTATTTTCTCAAGGGATCATTGGGGCAGGGATGCTGTTGCTGCTCGCTGGGCCTACTATGTACTGAGTGAGTAACAGCTATTTATTCATGGAGGCCTCTTTTTTTTCTATTGTTTTGTGACTTTTCCTTTATCAGTCATTTCTATTTACTTCTGTTGTCAGAACGCGAGTGCCAATTACCTTTCCATTAGAAGAATTTCACAATCGACATTCATCCACTGTGGGTCATAGGCTGGATGGAAAGCACAGCTTGTGTGAAATTACCTAATGGAAATCATACCATTTTTCTCCTTAATAATGACAGAAAATATTTTTCCACTTTAAAATATCTTTCAGGTTTTTCATCCAGCAATGTCCTTGCCTCTAATGTGCTACACTTTTATTAGTCAACTTACCTGATCCTGCTCCTTATTTGATGTGTTATCAGTGACTCTCTGCTGCTGTTAAGATTCTGTCCATTTCTGAGCTGGTTAACTACCTAGCAGAGGGCTATGAATAAAACCAGCAGGCACAGCAGTGCTCTAAGCTCCCAACATGCATACACGATGGAAGCAGTAGCTGCCAATCCAAAGGGCAGACAAGTGCAAAACAGGCAATAAAATGAAAAGCTTAGCCATATATATTAAAAAGTCTAAGGCATCCTTTTACTAAGCTGCATTAAAACATAGGTAATAAGGGCTCACATGCTAATCATGCGCTAATCAGTTAGCACGCGGTAATGCAGACAGGCTAACTGATTAGCGCAGAAATGCCCACTCTCCACCTCAAGACACGTCCCCTCTGTGAAAAGATTAAAATCATTATTTAGTGCATGATTCACGAATGCAGATTGCTAAATTACCATGGGATGCCTCAGCACATTCCACAGTAAGCCCTTTTAAGAACCAGGAAGTACTCGCTAGTGCTTACCGCAACTTTGTAAAAAGACCCCTAAATAAATTAGATGCTAATATACCACTAAAAGGTCAGTTAAAGATAGTATCTGAAAGTAAGAATGTTAACTCATTACAGATAGTAATTATCTTCCCAGCAGAATCCTAAACCACATTACATTTTAGTGCATCAGAAACTTTCAGCAAGCTGCTTTTGGGGTGATGGATGTTTGCAGTAGTTTTCTGGAACCTACATTACAAGAGATGTATTCCTAGGAGATGGAACAGTGGTATTATTATCATTACCACACCATTACAATTGAGTATGGTGAAGCTCAGATAGTAAAAAGATTTTATCATAGTCAGGTGAGGGGATATGAACTAGTTACTAGACACATTACACCAACATGCCTATCAATAAAGTAGAATACCACCCATTCAGCTATCATTAATGCTTTCTCTCCCTCTCAACCTACAGGTTCACTTTCAAGCAAAGGAACTGCTTTTGAAGTGCCTTTCTCAGTAGGGAAATGGAAAAACCATGTCACAACAGTGCTATTTTTTCGTTTTTACAAATTTCTGTGCTTCCTTCAAAAGCGTTTCCATGTCTTCAGCATCTTTATCTTCAGAATTTGGTTCCCAATCAGAATCTTCATCCGTATGGTCCGACTCCTCTTCTTCCTCATCATCTATAAAGCTGTCATTCAGGTCATACTCATTAGGTACCCCATCATTGTCGCTTTCATCATCCAAAGCACTTTTGCCTACAAAAACCAAAATGATAAATAAAAAGACGTTTAACATTTATAAATTTTGTTCAGAACCCACTGTTATGAATGCCACTGAGCACAGCTGGCTTAAAGCAGTCATCTATAGCAGTTAGAAAGACGTATGTTTATTATACATAGCTAAAACATTTGTAAAGCGTCTGGAGTTCCTGGTATCAGATGGGATATAAAATTATGTAGTATTATTATTATTGCATATTAGCACAAGACAACATTATTTTTAAGTTACAATGGTGACAAATAAATTGAAGTCCTAATATGATAGTTTGTAAAAAGGTAAACCGATAGGTTATAAGGCAATTACAAAAATATTTGAACATGTGAAGGGCAAGTCTATATAAACTGGGATCTCAGTCTAAGCACCCCAATGCCATGTGCTTAGTGCCAATTCTATAATGGAATCGTGATGCTAAGATTGTTACAGAATACTAGCGTAAGGTCAGCACTTGCACATCCATGTGTAGGTGCGCCCTCTTATACCATGTAAGTGGCAGGTGTACATTGGCATACCTAGGTGTGCCAAGTGATGTGCATAGTTTACAGTATTCTATAAACTATGAACCTAACTAGTAGCCCTGTTTATAAGCCGTGCTAGAGGTGTGCTAGCATTTTTAGCACATGCTAACCGTGTAGATGACCTTAATATTCCTATGGGAGTCCTTAGTAAACAAGGCACTACGAGACACACTCATAGCCTGTCCATGCTGCGTCCAACACAAACCAAATCAGTAGGGAAAGGACAACGGACTTCCAACAGCACCAAAAATTGCTCATGGAAATAAATGTTAAGGTTTATTAAGAGGCCAATAAGACTTAACACGGTGCCATGTTTTGTCAATCACATGCCTGCATCAGGAGTCTGTGTATCTACAAACATATAAAAAGATTTTTTTGTAAATAAAATAACACATAAAAAGTTATCTAAATGAAATACATTAAATTATATTCAAATTGATAACATGAAAAACAGAATTACTGTATCTAAAACCACACAAGATATTTTTATAAAATATAAAAAATTAAAAACGTACTTAGATAAAATTAATAAATAACCGTTTTTTTGTGCCGTTGGAAGTCCATTGTCCTTTCCCTACTGGTTTGGATTATGTTGGATTTTGCTCTCATAGGGCTTTTATCTCCTTCTTACTTTTCGAGTTTGTGTGACTGTCTATGCTCACATGTATGTTCCCCTCGCAGTTAGATATTACATAATAGTGCCTAGTGCACATGGGTGTCTAGCTGTCAAATTGCTGGTACCTTTGACGCAAGTAAATGGCATATACTTCTATGGTGCCACTTTATATAATTGCCCCTTATTCTGTAAGTTCCCAGGACATGAGTATTTTTTTACGTTGGTCAATCTCTTTGGAACTCTTTGCCTGAGGAACTTCAAAACACTTCTTCATATACAGCGAATGCTACATACCTGTAGAAGGTATTCTCCGAGGACAGCAGGCTGATTGTTCTCACTGATGGGTGACGTCCTCGGCAGCCCCTCCAATCGGAATCTTCCTAGCAAAGACCTTTGCTAGCTCTCGCGCGCGCACCGCGCATGCGCGGCCGCCTTCCCGCCCGAAACCGGCTCGAGCCGGCCAGTCCAGTATGTAGCAATACAGCTCAAGGGAAGACACAACTCCAAAGGGGAGGCGGGCGGGTTTGTGAGAACAATCAGCCTGCTGTCCTCGGAGAATACCTTCTACAGGTATGTAGCATTCGCTTTCTCCGAGGACAAGCAGGCTGCTTGTTCTCACTGATGGGGTATCCCTAGCCCCCAGGCTCACTCAAAACAACAACCATGGTCAATTGGGCCTCGCAACGGCGAGGACGTAACTGAGATTGACCTAAAAAAATTTACCAACTAACTGAGAGTGCAGCCTGGAACAGAACAAACAGGGCCCTCGGGGGGTGGAGTTGGATCCTAAAGCCCAAACAGGTTCTGAAGAACTGACTGCCCGAACCGACTGTCGCGTCGGGTATCCTGTTGCAGGCAGTAATGAGATGTGAATGTGTGGACAGATGACCACGTCGCAGCTTTGCAAATTTCTTCAATGGAGGCTGACTTCAAGTGGGCTACCGACGCAGCCATGGCTCTAACATTATGAGCCGTGACATGACCCTCAAGAGCCAGCCCCGCCTGGGCGTAAGTGAAGGAAATGCAATCTGCTAGCCAATTGGATATGGTGCGTTTCCCTACAGCCACTCCCCTCCTATTGGGATCAAAAGAAACAAACAATTGGGCGGACTGTCTGTGGGGCTGTGTCCGCTCCAGATAGAAGGCCAATGCTCTCTTGCAGTCCAATGTGTGCAGCTGACGTTCAGCAGGGCAGGAATGAGGACGGGGAAAAAATGTTGGCAAGACAATTGACTGGTTCAGATGGAACTCCGACACGACCTTTGGCAAGAACTTAGGGTGAGTGCGGAGGACTACTCTGTTATGATGAAATTTGGTGTAGGGGGCCTGGGCTACCAGGGCCTGAAGCTCACTGACTCTACGAGCTGAAGTAACTGCCACCAAGAAAATGACCTTCCAGGTCAAGTACCTCAGATGGCAGGAATTCAGTGGCTCAAAAGGAGGTTTCATCAGCTGGGTGAGAACGACATTGAGATCCCATGACACTGTAGGAGGTTTGACAGGGGGCTTTGACAAAAGCAAACTTCTCATGAAGCGAACAACTAAAGGCTGTCCCGAGATCGGCTTACCTTCCACATGGTAATGGTATGCACTGATTGCGCTAAGGTGAACTCTTACAGAGTTGGTCTTGAGACCAGACTCAGACAAGTGCAGAAGGTATTCAAGCAGGGTCTGTGTAGGACAAGAGCGAGGAGCTAGGGCCTTGCTGTCACACCAGACGGCAAACCTCCTCCACAGAAAGAAGTAACTCCTCTTGGTGGAATCTTTCCTGGAAGCAAGCAAGACGCGGGAGACACCCTCTGACAGACCCAAAGAGGCAAAGTCTACGCTCTCAACATCCAGGCCGTGAGAGCCAGGGACCGGAGGCTGGGATGCAGAAGAGCCCCTTCGTTCTGCGTGATGAGGGTCGGAAAACACTCCAATCTCCACGGTTCTTCGGAGGATAACTCCAGAAGAAGAGGGAACCAGATCTGACGCGGCCAAAAAGGAGCAATCAGAATCATGGTGCCTCGGTCTTGTTTGAGTTTCAACAAAGTCTTCCCCACCAGAGGAATGGGAGGATAAGCATACAGCAGGCCTTCCCCCCAATCCAGGAGGAAGGCATCCGATGCCAGTCTGCCGGGGGCCTGAAGCCTGGAACAGAACTGAGGGACTTTGTGGTTCACTCGAGATGTGAAGAGATCCACCAAGGGGGTGCCCCACGCTTGGAAGATCTGGCGCACCACACTGGAGTTGAGCGACCACTCGTGAGGTTGCATAATCCTGCTCAATCTGTCGGCCAGACTGTTGTTTACGCCTGCCAGATATGTGGCTTGGAGCACCATGCCGAGACGGCGAGCCCAGAGCCACATGCTGACGGCTTCCTGACACAGGGGGCGAGATCCGGTGCCCCCCTGCTTGTTGACATAGTACATGGCAACCTGGTTGTCTGTCTGAATTTGGATAATTTGATGGGACAGCCGATCTCTGAAAGCCTTCAGAGCGTTCCAGATCGCTCGCAACTCCAGGAGATTGATCTGTAGACCGCGTTCCTGGAGGGACCAGCTTCCTTGGGTGTGAAGCCCATCGACATGAGCTCCCCATCCCAGGAGAGACGCATCCGTTGTCAGCACTTTTTGTGGCTGAGGAATTTGGAAAGGACGTCCCAGAGTCAAATTGGACCAGATTGTCCACCAATACAGGGATTCGAGAAAACTCGTGGACAGGTGGATCACGTCTTCTAGACCCCCAGCAGCCTGAAACCACTGGGAGGCTAGGGTCCATTGAGCAGATCTCATGTGAAGACGGGCCATGGGAGTCACATGGACTGTGGAGGCCATGTGGCCCAGCAATCTCAACATCTGCCGAGCTGTGATCTGCTGGGACGCTCGCACCCGCGAGACGAGGGACAACAAGTTGTTGGCTCTCGTCTCTGGGAGATAGGCGCGGGCCGTCCGAGAATCCAGCAGAGCTCCTATGAATTCGAGTTTCTGTACTGGGAGAAGATGGGACTTTGGGTAATTTATCACAAACCCCAGTAGCTCCAGGAGGCGAATAGTCATCTGCATGGACTGCAGGGCTCCTGCCTCGGATGTGTTCTTCACCAGCCAATCGTCGAGATATGGGAACACATGCACCCCCAGCCTGCGAAGTGCCGCTGCTACTACAGCTAGGCACTTTGTGAACACCCTGGGCGCAGAGGCGAGCCCAAAGGGTAGCACACAGTACTGGAAGTGGCGTGTGCCCAACTGAAATCGCAGATACTGTCTGTGAGCTGGCAGTATCGGGATGTGTGTGTAGGCATCCTTTAAGTCCAGAGAGCATAGCCAATCGTTTTGCTGAATCATGGGGAGAAGGGTGCCCAGGGAAAGCATCCTGAACTTTTCTTTTACGAGATATTTGTTCAGGGCCCTTAGGTCTAGGATGGGACGCATCCCCCCTGTTTTCTTTTCCACAAGGAAGTACCTGGAATAGAATCCCAGCCCTTCTTGCCCGGATGGCACGGGCTCGACCGCATTGGCGCTGAGAAGGGCGGAGAGTTCCTCTGCAAGTACCTGCTTGTGCTGGAAGCTGTAAGACTGAGCTCCCGGTGGACAATTTGGAGGTTTGGAGGCCAAATTGAGGGTGTATCCTTGCCGGACTATTTGCAGAACCCACTGATCGGAGGTTATGAGAGGCCACCTTTGGTGAAAAGCTTTCAACCTCCCTCCGACTGGCAGGTCGCCCGACACTGACACTTGGATGTCGGCTATGCTCTGCTGGAGCCAGTCAAAAGCTCGCCCCTTGCTTTTGCTGGGGAGCCGCGGGGCCTTGCTGAGGCGCACGCTGCTGACGAGAGCGAGCGCGCTGGGGCTTAGCCTGGGCCGCAGGCTGTCGGGAAGGAGGATTGTACCTACGCTTACCAGAAGTATAGGGAACAGTCTTCCTTCCCCCGAAAAATCTTCTACCTGTAGAGGTAGAAGCTGAAGGCTGCCGGCGGGAGAACTTGTCGAATGCGGTGTCCCGCTGGTGGAGAGACTCTACCACCTGCTCGACTTTTTCTCCAAAAATGTTGTCCGCACGGCAAGGCGAGTCCGCAATCCGCTGCTGGAGTCTATTCTCCAGGTCGGCGGCACGCAGCCATGAGAGCCTGCGCATCACCACACCTTGAGCAGCGGCCCTGGACGCAACATCAAAAGTGTCATAAACTCTTCTGGCCAGGAATTTTCTGCACGCCTTCAGCTGCCTGACCACCTCCTGAAAAGGCTTGGCTTGCTCAGGGGGAAGAGCATCAACCAAGCCCGCCAACTGTCGCACATTATTCCGCATGTGTATGCTCGTGTAGAGCTGGTAAGACTGAATTTTGGCCACGAGCATAGAGGAATGGTAGGCCTTCCTCCCAAAGGAGTCTAAGGTTCTAGAGTCTTTGCCCGGGGGCGCCGAAGCATGCTCCCTAGAACTCTTAGCCTTCTTTAGGGCCAGATCCACAACTCCAGAGTCGTGAGGCAACTGGGTGCGCATCAGCTCTGGGTCCCCATGGATCCAGTACTGGGACTCGATCTTCTTGGGGATGTGGGGATTAGTTAAAGGTTTGGTCCAGTTCGCCAGCAATGTCTTTTTGAGGACATGGTGCAGGGGAACAGTGGACGCTTCCTTAGGTGGAGAAGGATAATCCAGGAGCTCAAACATTTCAGCCCTGGGTTCGTCCTCCACAACCACCGGGAAGGGGATGGCCGTAGACATCTCCCGGACAAAGGAAGCAAAAGACAGACTCTCGGGAGGAGAAAGCTGTCTTTCAGGAGAGGGAGTGGGATCAGAAGGTAGACCCTCAGACTCCTCGTCAGAGAAATATCTGGGGTCTTCTTCTTCCTCCCACGAGGCCTCACCCTCGGTGTCAGACACAAGTTCACGGACCTGCGTCTGCAACCGTGCCCGGCTCGACTCCGTGGAGCCACGTCCACGATGGGGGCGTCGAGAGATAAACTCCCTCGCCCACATCGGCGAAGCTCCCTCCGCCGACGTAGTCGGGGAGCCCTCCTGGGAGGTGGCCGCAGTCGGCACCGCACGCGGTACCGACGTCGGGGACCTCACCCCGGGCGATGGGCCAGCCGGCGCCACGCTCGACGGTACCGGAGGCGCAAGCACCGCCGGTACCGGAGGGGTAGGGCGCAACAGCTCTCCCAGAATCTCTGGGAGAACGGCCCGGAGGCTCTCGTTCAGAGCGGCTGCAGAGAAAGGCATGGAGGTCGATGCAGGCGTCGACGTCAGAACCTGTTCCGGGCGTGGAGGCTGTTCCGGGCTGTCCAGAGTGGAGCGCATCGACACCTCCTGAACAGAGGGTGAGCGGTCCTCTCAGTGCCGATGCCTGCTGGGTGCCGACTCCCTCGGCGACCCAGAGCTCTCGGTGCCGACGCGGGGAGGGGACCGGTGTCGATGCTTCTTCGACTTCTTCCGAAGCATGTCACCGGAGCTCCCCGGCACCGACGAGGAGGACGTAGAATCCAGCCGTCGCTTCCTCGGGGCCGAGGCCGAAGGAGGTCGGTCTCGGGGGGGCTGTACCGCAGGAGCCCTCAGGGTAGGAGGAGACCCACCCGAGGGCTCACCGCCACCAGCAGGGGAATGGACAGCCCTCACCTGCACTCCACTCGATGCACCACCGTCCGACGACATCAGGAGACGAGGTCCCGGTACCACCGACGTCGATGCAGCTATCCGATATCTCGGCGCCGATGCAGAGGGCCGATGCCTCGATGCACTCGATGCACTGGCAGCCAAGGAAGAAGGTCTGGACGCTGATGACGTCGATGCACACGATGACCCCGGTGCCGATGCCGACGAAGAGCCCGAGAACAAAACGTTCCACTGGGCCAATCTCGCTACTTGAGTCCGCCTTTGTAAGAGGGAACACAGACTACAGTTCTGGGGACGGTGCTCGGCCCCCAGACACTGAAGACACGAAGAGTGCCTATCAGTGAGCGAGATTACCCGGGCGCACTGGGTGCACTTCTTGAAGCCGCTGGAAGGCTTCGATGTCATGGGCGGAAAAATCACGCCGGCGAAGTCAAAATCCGAAATGACGAATTTGGAGCACCAAAACTTTAAGGGAGAAAAATCTCGACCGAGGCCGAAAAGAGGCCTACCCCGACAACGAAAGAAAACTTACCGGGGCAAAAACTGGAAATACGGGAAGGGGCAAACGAAACCCAAGGGGGTTTCCGGAGCACTTTCCAAACGAAAAGAAACTTTTCCGAAGAAAAAACACGTCGATTTAGACAACGGACGCGCGAGGTCGACTCTCCGGGGCTCGACACGACAAAAACACAGCCGTACCGAGTGCGGACGAAAGAAGACTGGCCGGCTCGAGCCGGTTTCGGGCGGGAAGACGGCCGCGCATGCGCGGTGCGCGCGGGCGCGCGAGAGCTAGCAAAGGTCTTTGCTAGGAAGATTCCGATTGGAGGGGCTGCCGAGGACGTCACCCATCAGTGAGAACAAGCAGCCTGCTTGTCCTCGGAGAATGTGTTTTGCAAGCTATTAAAATCTTGGATGTTTCATCAATATTATGTTTGACTTATTAATGGACACTATTTGCTTGTTTTGTTGATTTCATTTTTATTGTAATTGTTATTTTTGCAAACCGCTTTGACACTAAGGTAAAAGGTGATATTTAAAATGAATAAATTCAATCCAATCCAAACCTGTAAGCTATTTGCCAAGCTAATGCCAATCACTTTTCCTGAAGATATTAATAGGATGAAGTTTGCAGAAGGCAGGAATCAAGCAGGTCCTCCTGCATTCATCCGCTGTGCAGAAACAGCACAAATACATAAGTTTGAATACATTAAAGAATAATCATTTGGAGAATTTCTCTCAAGGGATTCTACCTGAGCCAATTTGGAATTACCCCCTGTTTACTAAGGTGCTTTAGGGGCTGCTGCACGACAATGTCGACGCAGCCCATTTACGCGGCTTAGTAAACGGGGGGGGGGGGGGGGGGGGGGGGTTAGACTGGACTCCCTTACATGTTTTATATGAACTTTACACCAATGGCATAGCTAGACATCCAATACGGGTGGCACACAATTTTGTCTCTCCCCCAGCACTTCACCCCTTCCTAACTCAAAATATCCTACCCATACTCTTCCATTCTCCTCTTGCTCCTTTTTTGCTCTCACCCCCCTTACTCCTTTCCTCTTTGCACATATTTTTCCACTCCTCACTCACCCTTCTTTACCTCTCTATAATTCCCTTACCTGTCACATCTTTTCCTTCTCTTCCTCTACACCACTTCCCCTAACTCTTCTCTCCTCCAAACCACTCTTTCTCTTATTCCTTTTCTCCACTTCTGCCCCTCCCCACCCATGTCAGCTCTTTTTCTTCCCTTCTCAAAATCCATCTCTTCTCTGTTTCCTGCTCTGGTACAGCTTAAAATTTCCCTCCTCCGCTAAGGTTACTTACCCCACCCACCCCTCCTTCACTTTGTTTTATATAATATAAACCACTTTTATGCCTATGTTCAGGTCCTAGCGGCTAGCGGTACATCAAGCATGCAAAATAAATAAATGTATGTATGTCTCAGTTTTCCCCCTTCATCTTCTTTCATCCTTCTGTTCCCCTCTCCCATACTACCTTTTTTCCTTAGGACCACGATACCTTCTAGCGTCCATCGGCAGTCTGAACGGAGTATCTACTGACGTGTGGTTCTGAAGCAGCAGTGGCGAAACGGAGGCCAACGTTGACCACGGTCAAGAACACCAAGAAGCCTGAAGGAAACTGTGCGCTTTGAGCTAAGTCCCTCTCTTTAAGTTAAGATAGAGGAATAAGTAGAAGACGATAATTATATCCTTCTCTTATTGGGGCTCTTAATATCAAGACAAGAAGGCTAGTGACTACCATTAAGGGTTTTTTTCGCCGATGATGAAGAAGCCCTAGCCCTTTGTCCACGTAATCTGTGGAAAAGGAGCTTCTAGAGGCGTTTTCCTCCTAACTCACAGAAGTTCCTTTGACAGGCTTACTGTATGACCTGTTTCCTTTATTTATACTAAGATTATTGTTCATGAATGGAAACTTGTTCCCTGGTATATCTATCTATAGCTTATCTCTATCTCTCATATATACATAGAAAATACCCCTTCCTTTGCAATACATTTTATTGTAAATAGTTTAACACCTTTACATCTTACATACATTTTGATTGGCACAACCATATCCTCTTCTCTTGATATATATTGTATGGTCCATGATTGAACTCCCCTTTGCATTATATATATATATATATATATATATAATTTTTTTTTTTTTTTTTTACATTTTTGTTTGTATAACCTTATGTTTAAATGTTGTGCCATTATACTGGTATCACATAGAATGTATGTTTATCTGTAACTGTTTTGCTTTTATACTTGCAATTATTTTTAATTTATTTTCATTTTTATTTCCATACTAGTATATTCATATGTATTTTCCTGTTGGTTTTACATTATTTAATATAGTTACCCTGCTTTATTTATTATTTTTTTTTATTTCTACTTTTTATTATTCTTTGTACATTTTGTCATATTAATTTGCTAGTTCTTTATTGATTTTTTATTTTGTTACTATGTGTATTAATTTTCTCTCTCTTGTTTATGTTTACTCTCATATTTAATTTTGTAGACTCCTGAAGAAGGCACCGAAACATGGCTGTGTTGAGTCATATTTTTTTTTATGTTACCAATAAACTTTTTAAAACCATACGTCTTTCTCTCTGTTTGGAAAGAGCCTACCTTCCCCACTCCTTCTCTACTTTGCACTGGACTTTTTTTGTGGGGATCAAGTGCACCTCCACACTTGGTGTGGTCTCTCTCCTATGCTTCCTTCCTTCCCATCTCCCCCCTCTCCAAGCACACTTCACACAGTGTCTGGCAGCAAAGAGAGAAACAGAGTAACAACACAAAAGCCTGAAAACAGAATCAGAAGCATACCATACCAATAATAAGTCCAAGAACTTAAACTGCACCAACCTATGAAAAGTCAGCACTGAAAATATTTCAGAATCCCAATACACCTCCAGTTTAGTAAACAAAACAAGTTGGACTGCTACAGTTTCCTACACAGAACTTATATGTAAACAGTATCCCTTACCTTGTTGGCCAGATCCAAAGGTCCCTAACCTATCCTCATCCTTCTTGATCTGCTGCTTTTAGCACTGTTGATCACTACGTACTCCTTGATACGCTGTCCTCATTTGGATTTCTGGGCTCTGCTCTTTCCTGGTTTTCTACTCATCTCTCCCATCGCACTTTTAGTGTATACTCTGGTGGATACTCCTCTACTTCTATCCCATATCAGTTGATGTACCTCAGCGCTCTGTCTTGGGACCTCTTCATTTCTCCATCTATACTTCTTCCCTTGGTGCTCTGATCTCACCTCATGGTTTTCAGTATCACCTTTATGCTGGTGACTCTCAGATCTATCTCTCCACACCAGAAATTTCAGCAGGAATCCAGGCACAAGTATCACCTGCCTATCTGACATTGCTGCCTGGATGTCTCACCACCATCTGAAATGAAACATGACCAAGACTGAGCTTTTTATCTTTCCCCCTAAACCCACCTCTCCTCTTACACCATTCTTTGTGGATAACACTCTTACCCTCCCTATCTCATCAGCTTGTAACCTTGTGGTCATCTTTGACTCTTTTCCTTCTTTCTCTGCACATATCCAACAGACTGCTAAAACCTGGCATTTCATTCTCTATAATATCACCAAAATTTGTCCCTTCTTTTCTGAGCACACTATCAAAACCCTTATCCACTCTTATCATTTCTCGCTTAGACTACTGCAACTTGCTTTTCACAGGTCTCCCACTAAGCCATCTCTCTTCCCTATACTCCGCCAGTGTGGCTATGCTCTTATTAGCCTTCTCCTCAAGTCACTTCATTGGCTCCCTATCTGTTTCCGCATACAGTTCAAACCCCTCTTATTAACTTACAAGTGCATTCACACTGCAGCTCCTCAGTACCTCTTCACTCTTATCTCTCCCCTCACTCCTTCCTAGGAACTCCATAAATCTCTCTTATCTGTACCCTTCTCCTCCACTGCCAACTCCAAACTCTGTTGCTTTTAACTTGCTGCACCCATACACCTGGAATAGACTTCCTGAGTCAGTTCGTCAAGCTCCATTTCTGGCTGTCTTCAAATCTAGGCTAAAAGCCCACCTTTTTTGAGGCTGCTTTTAACTCCTAACCTCTATTCACTTGTTCATTACCCATGTCTGTTTTATCATTCCCACTTCAAGTAATTCCCTTATCCCTTGTTTGTCCTTTTTGTCCTGATTAGATTGTAAGCTCCATCGAGCAGGGACGGTCTCTTACGTGTTCAAGTATACAGAACTGGGTACGTCTAGTAGCACTATAGAAATGATAAGTAGTAGTACAATAAGAAAAAAAAACAGACCATCACTTGGTAAATAATGAGAAACTATAAATTAGAAATAAATATGCAGATTAAAAAAAATGGAAACACTCCAAAAGCAGACCCTGAGAAGAGTGGAACACTCAAGAAAGAGAAACAAAAATGCATTTCTTTCGGTAGTGAGCAAAAGACAAGAAATCAACAATTTGGAAGCTTACATTTTTCATGCTCTAAAAATTGAAAATAAGTATTTTGTACCTTTGTCAGATCATTTCATTTTGCAATTTGGATTAGTTCTGGCCTATCAGCTTTGCTTGTTGTTCTTAAGTTCTTTTCCAGGATCTCAGTTCTCAGTTTTGTTTTTGTTAGTTTCATCTTGTCTTCTTCCCTTACATCTAACTCTGACATTATCCTTCTGTTTCACCTTTTTACTCCATTTCTTTTTCTCTTTTACTCCATTTCTAACCTGGCGAACTCAGGCATTTGGCCGGGCCAAACTGTATTATCGAAAAAAAAGATGGCCGGCCATCTTTTTTGATAATACGGTTACGGCCAGCTGTTGTGCCGCCGCCGCCAAAATAGATTGCCGGCAACCTATTTCGCCGGCACCGTTTGATTATGCCCCTCTATATGTAAACATACAAAGCAAACATAAAAATTCAAAATCTAATCCAGAAACGAACAGTCAAAAAAAATACAAAGCACAGACTTATACTTGATTAACAGCAGCATAGAGCACCAGACACAACAAATGTGTCTTCAACTGATGCCTGAATGTCAAAAAATGGTACTCATGTTTCAATCCAGCTGGCAGCCAGTTCCATTCAAGAGGTCCAGCAATATAAAAGGTTTCTTTTCTAGTCACATCCAGGTGAAATTGATTCATTACAGGCACAACTAAATTTACAGCATTCAAGGCCTCTTTTACAAAGCCACGCTACAAATTCTTGGTGCGGCAAATGAGAGGAAGTCTATTCAATTCCTACAGGCTTCCTGTCATTTGCCAGGTGGGAATCGCAGAACATAATGATGAATAACATTCTTCAGATATGCAGCAGCATCATGAAACAAAACAGGATGAACCAACAGTAACAATTTAAATTTTACCCTAAATGCAACTGGCAGCCATCTCAAACACTTTAGGTATGCTCAAATGTGAGCATATTCAGCAAACCAAAAACGAGGTGTACTGCTGAATTCTTAACAATTTGTAAACAATGAACACAAGTCACTGATAACCCCAGGTATACATTGTTACAATAATCCAGGCCAGTTAACACCATAGCCTCAAATATTTACCCAATTTATATAAACACTAGTATAAAAGGCCCGTTTCGGTAGGCAATGAAGCAGGCGCTAGCAAGGTAATCCCCCCCCCCCCGCAGCGTCCTTCCTGTCTCCCCTGCCCCCCCCTGCAGCCACCCATCTGGTCTTAGGACCCCCTCCCCACCAACCCTCCTCTGCCCCTGTAGCCACGCATGTGCAGCGGCCCTCCTCTCTCCCCTGCAACCACCCATGTCCAGCGACTCTCCTCTCCCCCCTGCCCCCACTGCAGCCACCCATGTCCAGCAACCCTCCTCTCCCCCTGCAGCTACCCAAGTCCAGCGACCCTCCTCTCCCCTGCCCCCCTGCAGCCACCCATGTCCAACGACCCTCCTCTCCTTTCCCCTTGCCCCCCTGTAGCCACCCATGTCCAGCGACCCACCTCTCTCCCCTGCCCCCCCGCAGCCACCCATGTCCAGTGACCCTCCTCTCCCCCTGCCCCTCCGTAGCGCCCCTTCTGTCTCCCCTGCCCTCCCCTCCAGCCACCCATCTGGTCTCAGGCCCCCTCCCCCCCTCCCTCTTCCCTGCCCCCCCCCCCGCAGCCATCCATGTCCAGCGACCCTCCCCTCCCCCTGCCCCCCTCCAGCCACCCATGTCCAGCGACCCTCCCCTCCCCCCTGGGCGCATCACCCAAGCCCCTACCCCACCCTCGGGCACATCAACCCCCTCACCACCCGCAGTCGCCAATACTAACGCTGTCCGGCCGCTGCTGCGTCTCCTGTTGAGCAGCAGCGGCTGGTACAAAAAGAAAAAAGCCAAAAAAAGATTTTAAACCTGAAACACGGCTCCATAGACAGCCATCTGGCATTGGCTGTCATCTCTGCAGCCGCTCCTCCTCTCCCCTCTGACGTCGCTGCGCTCCTCCGGGGTCTTCCTGCAGAGGCAGTGACGTGGAGGGGAGAGGAGGAGCAGCTGCAGTGACGACAGCCAATGCCAGATGGCTGTCTACGGAGCCACGTTTCAGGTTAAAAATCTTTTTTTGGCTTTTTTTTTTTTGTACCGGCTGCTGCTGCTCCACAGGAGAAGCAGCACTGGCTGGACAGCGTTAGTATTGGTGGCTGCAGGTGGCGAGGAAGTTGATGTGCCCAAGAAGGGGGGGGGGGGGGTAGGTGCTTTGGTGATGCGCCGGGGGGAGGGTCTTGGGTGATGTCGAGGGGAGGCAGGGGCTTGGGTGCTGCGCCGGGGCGGAGGGGCTTGGGTGTTGCGCCGAGGGGGGGCACTGAGAGCTGATTGGTAGGCAGGGGGAGGAGTAGGGAAACACGTTCCGCGTGTTTCCCTACTCCTCCCCCCTGCCTGGCTCGCGGTTTTGCAGGCCAGGGGCTTGGGTGTTGCGCCGAGGGGGGGGGGCACTGACAGCTGTTTCCCAGGCAGGGGGAGGAGTAGGGAAACACGCTACTCCTCCCCTTGCCTTGGAATCAGCTGTCAGTGACATCACTGACGTCAGTGCATTCTAAACTGCCTAGCAGACCACCGCCGAGGGAGCCACGGTACCAGGCACATTAGAACGTTGGAGGTGAGAATTATTATATAGGATACCTAACCTTGATTTGTCCTTGCCATTTTCAGGGCACAGACCATAGAAGTCTGCCCAGCACTAGCTTTGCTGCCCAATTACCACTGTTGCCACCCAATCTCCACTAAGCTTCTGTATATATATATACACATACATACCCACTAGTTACTTAGACCTCAAACTTTGGAACTTCTGACCTTCCTCCCTTTGGACACCCCAGCTGTTACAGTCATTCAAAGTTCTTTTGAAAACCCTTCTATTTTCTGAACTCTTTGGTTATGCTACTATTTTAGCCTACCTTTTGCTCATGTTCTGTTCCCCCTGACTGATGTTTGCCTTTTACCCTTCCTGTCCAAGCCCTCTCTCCCCTTTCCCTCACCATCAGCAGTGCCCTGCTATTTTATTTTTGTGTAAACTGCTTAGTCGCCTGGACAGGATCTATTTGCAGTATATCAAATATGCAAATAAATAAATAAATAAATAAATAAATAAATAAATAAATAAGCACTGGGGTTTCCCCTCTTAATAATGGCTTATAGACTTTTCTTTTAGGAAAATTTCCAAACCTTTTTTAAACCCTGCTAACTGCTTTGATCATATTCTCTGGCGACAAATTTCAGAGTTTAATTACACATTGACAGCCAGATGCACAAAGGTCCCTGTAACGAATCACTCTATTTCCACATCTGTAAAAATGACCGATTTGGAAATGCAGAGTGATTCCCAAAGCAACTCAAATCCAAATGAGCTGCTCACAAAAGCAGTGAGCACCTCGAAAGGAGGGAAGTCAGTGGTCAGCTGAGCATGTGCAGAACAGCCAATCAATAAGCGTTGCTGCTCTGCACATGCTCAGAGTGGCGCCTGTATATGGCTTTCATACATGCAAAGAAGCTATGCATATGAAAGCCAGGGTAGCTTTTTTTTTTTTCCAAAACTGCTGTGGGCCTCCAATCTACTTCACTGCCATGGCCAGCGATCAAATGATCAAAGGTTGAAATGGATTTGAATCTGTAGATTTGTCAGTTTAAGTGTGTTTTTTGTTTCTTAACAATATCTGGTGAAGGGTGGGGGCCAGCAGGGCTGCTCTGGCGCATCTTGTTTCTTCCCGCGGGTTCTTCTCTTGCAGGAGTGGCTATGGAGTACCTACTACAATGAAGAATTGTTACGACCAACAGCTCCAGATCTCCTGCTACATATTCCTTAGTAAAGGTAGGGGCTGCTTCTGTGCATCGCTCAGAAAACAGCTGTGCATCGCTTTGCATGCACAGTTGAATAGTAATTAGCTCATTACAATAACTTTGCATACAATTTTTATTAGCGGCTACTGTTGTGCATGTCTCGCTGAATTCCGTGCTCACTAAAAACAGTGTAAAACCCATGTTGCTGGCTTCTTAGGTTTTGTGCATCTGGGCCTGAGTGAACAAATATTTTCTGTGGTTTCTTTTAAATTTACTGCTTATTAGTTTCATTGCATGGATAGAGTAAACATGTGATTCACGTCTACCTGTTCTACTCCACTCAGCATTTTACAGAGCTCTATCATATCTCCCCTCAGCCATCTCTTCTCCAAGCTGAAGAGCACTAGCCACTTTAGCCTTTCCTCACAGGGAAGTCATCCCGTCCCCTTTATCATTCCTCACAGGGAAGTCATCCCATTCCCTTTATCATTTTTGTTGCCCTTCTCTATACCTTTTATAATTCCACTATATACTTTTTTGAAAGCAGCGATCAGAACTGCACACAGTATTCAAGATGCGGTCGCACCATGGAGTGATACAAAGGCATTATAATGTTCTCATATTCGTTTTCCATTCCTTTCCTAATAATTCCTAATATTCTATTTGCTTTCTTATCCACTGCTGCACACTGAGCAGAGGGTTTCAAAGTATTAATGATGATACCTAGATCTTTTCCTGGGTGGCGACTCCTAAAATGAAATCTCACATCACCTAACTATAGTTTGGGTTCCTCTTTCCCACATGCACCACTTTGTACTTGCTCAAATTAAACATCATCTGCCATTTGGTTACCCTGTCTCCCAGTCTCAAAGGCCTCTTGCAATTTTTCACAAACCTCGTGATTTAACAATTTTGAATAACTTTGTCTCATTCAACAAATTTAACTACCTCACTAATTAACCCCATCTCTAGATCACTTATACATATGTTAAAAAGCAGTGGTCTAAGCACAGACCTGTGGAACTCCACTATCAACCCTTCTCCATTGAGAATACTGGCCATTTAACCCTACTCTCTGTTTTCTATCCTTTAACCAGTTTTTAATCCACAATAGAACACTACCTCCTATCCCATGACTTTCTAATTTCCTTAGGAGTCGTTCATGAGGTACTTTGTTAAATGCCTTTTGAAAATTCAGATACTACTACTACTACTACTAACAAACATTTCTAAAGCGCTACTAGGGTTACACAGCGCTGTACAATTCAAACATAGAAGGACAGTCAGATACATAATATTAATTGGCTCACTTTTATCTACATGTTTACTCACCCCTTCAAAGAAATGTAGATTGATGAGGCAAGATTTCCCCTTGACTAAATCCGTGTAGACTTTGTTTCATTAATCCATGCCAGTGTATATGCTCTGTAATTTTATTCTTTATAATAGTCTCTATCATTTTGGCCGGCACAGACATTGGCCTCACCAGTCTATAATTTCCCAGATCACCTCTGGAACACTTTTCAAAAATTGGCATTACATTGGCTGAATAGATTTGGATGGGCTAGAATGTAGCTTTTCTGGGGCTTTGACATGAACTTCAGAAATTTTAGAACAAGGACAGTGCTGGGCAGACTTCTACAGTCTATGCCTTGAAAATGGTATGGACAAATCAAGATCAGGTATACATATGAAGTATCACATACCATATGTAATGAGTTTATCTTGTTGGGCAGACTGGATGGACCATACAGGTCTTTCTCTGCCATCATCTACTATGTTACTATAGGGCTCATTTTCAAAGCACATAGACTTACAAAGTTCCATATGTTACTATGGAACTTTGTAAGTCTATTTGCTTTGAAAATATGCCTCTGTCACCCTCCAACCTTCTGGTGCCATTCTGGATTTTAAAGATAAATTACATATTACTAACAATAGCTCTGCAAGTTCATTTTTCAGTTCCATCAGTATTCTGGGATGTAAACCATCCAGTGTAGGTGATTTGCTACTTTTCAATTTGTCAAACTGCCCCAATAAATCTTCCACGTTTACAGAGATTTGATTCAGGTTCACTGACTCATCAGCATTGAATACCATTTCTGGCATTGGTTTCTCCCTCACATCTTCCTCAGTGAAGACAGAAGCAAAGAATTCATTTAGAGGCTCATTTTCAAAGCACACTGATGTACAAAGTTGCATGTTACTATGGAATTTTGTAAGTCTAGGTACTTTGAAAATGAGCACCTTAATCTCTCTGCTATGGCCTTGTCTTCCCTGAGTGCCTCTTTTACCCCTCAGTCATCTAATGGTTGTTCAACTGATTCTTTTACTGGCTTCTTGCTTCTAATATACCTAAAAATGTTTTTACTATGTTTTTGCCTCCCACGCAATCTTCTTTTCAAAGTTTCTCTTTGCCTTTCTTATCAGTGCTTTGCATTTGACTTGCCATTCCTTATGCTGTTTCCTATTATTTTGAGTTGGATCCTTCCTCCATTTTCTGAAGGATTTTCTTTTAGTTCTAATAGCTTCCTTCACCTTACTTTTTAACCATGCCAGCTCTCTGGCATTGGCCTTAGTTCCCCCAGTATTAGAGTTGCCAAATTTTCATCTGCGTTTTGCCAATTGGGAGACAGACTACAGAAGTCTGTCTAGCACTGGCCTTAGTTCTCACTACTCTTGCCCAACATAACACCTCTATAGCCATGTTGTGTTTTCATCCTTTTTCTATTTAGGCATCCCCTATGTTTATGCCATGCATTCTTGAATTCCCTCACCATTTTGACTCCGCCACTTCCCCTGGAAGGATGTTCCAGGCACGCACCACCGTCTCTTTGAAATGGTATTTCCCGACATTATTCCTACGTCTACCATCCTGTAACCTTAATTTATGTTCTCTAGTTCTACTACCCCTACATCTCTGGAAGAGGTTGGTATGTATGCTAATATCTTTCAAGTACTTTAACTTCTGTATCGTATCCCATTCTCTCCTTTCCTCCAGCATATACATATTCAGATATTCCAGTCTCATCTCATGTGTCTTTTGGCACAAACTTTGTATCATTTTTGTCGCCTTCCTCTGAACCACCTCAAGTCTTTTTATGTCCTTGGAAAGAATCTGCCTCCAAAACTGGACATAATACTCCAAATGGGGCCTAACCAACAACATGCACAGTAGCATCAACACCTTTTTTCTTCTGCTGGATATGCCTCTCTCTGTACAGCCTAGCATTCTTCTGGCAACAGCCACCATATTGTGACATAGTTTCACCGCCTATTATCCCAAGTTCTCTCTCCTAATCTATGTGTGTCAGTCTCTCACATCCTAGTGCATACTGCTGTTTTGGATTTCTACATCCCAAATGCATCACTTTGCACTTCTTCAAATTAAATTTAACTGCCATACATTAGGCCATTTTTATAACTTCCAGAGATTTATTCTCATGTTTCCCACTCATTCTGGGGTGTTCACTCTGTTGCAAATCTTGGTGTCATCCATAAAAAGACAAACTTTTCCTTCTAAGCCTTCAGCGATATTGCTCACAAATATGTTGAATAGTATCAGCTCTAGTATCGATCCCTAAGGCACTCCACTACTTACCTTTCTATCCTCTAAGTACCTTTTACCACCACCCTTTGCCATCTGTCAGTCAACCAGTTTCCAATCCAGATCACTACTTTGTCTTCTAACTTTTAGCCTGCCAAGTTTATCTATGAGCTTCCTATGAGGAACCGTGTCAAAGGCCTTACTGAAATCCAAGTAGACTACATCTAGTACAGTATATGCCCACTATCCATTCTCTGGTCACCCAGTCAAATAAATCAATCAGATTTGTTTCACACTTGGTAAAATAATATTGCTTTGGATGTTGTAACCCATTGGATTCCAGGAAATTCACTATCCTTTCCTTGAGCAATGCCTCCATTACCTTTACAACCACCAAAGTAAGGCTTACTGGCCTTTAGTTTCACACATCTTCTCTATCTCCATTTTTATGAAGAGGGACCATATCTGCTCTTCTCCAGTACTCTGAAATCTCCTGTCTCCAAAGATGTATTAACCCTTTAGTGTCCAATGTTCCCATAATACACCATATGGGAACAGACTGATGGGAACATTGGACACTAATTAAACAAATCTTTAAGAGACCCATCAAAACCTCTCTGAGCTCCCTCAAGATTCTGGGATGGATACCATTCATGGCTTTGTCCACTTTCTGTTTTTCAAACTGTTCATAAATGATTTCTTCTGTGAATTGTGCAATATCAACTTCATTCTCATATGTACCATTAACAATCAACCAAGGATTTTCTTCTGTAAAGACAAAAGTATTTGTTGTCTGCTTTTTCCTCATCACTCTCCATTCACTAATATACCTGAAAAAACTCTTGTCACTATTTATGTTTTTAGCCAATTGTTCTTTCAACTGAGCCTTTGCCAGCCATATTTCTCTCTTTCTTTCAGTTTTATCTGGTAATCTCTTCTGTGTTCCTCTTCTTGTGGGTTGTTATTTTGTATTTCATGAATGCCACCTCTTTTGCCTTTATTTTGTCAGCCACTTGTTTTGAGAATCATAACTGTTTCTCTTGCTTTTGTTTACCTGCCTTACAAAAAGATCTGTTGCTGATTTTATAGCTCCTTTTAGTTAGAACCACAGATTCTCCACCGCTCTCATGTCCTTCCATCCCATCAGCTCTTTCTTTTAGTACTCCCCAATTTTATCAAAGTCAGTATGCTTAAAATCCAGGACATTGAGATGTGTGTGTGTGCACTCCACTTTAGCTCTTACACCAAACCATACAGTGTTATGATCACTATCGCTCAGGTGGGCACCCATCTGGACACACTATGTCCTTTTGTAAGTACAAGATCTAGCGTTGCCCCTCCCCTTGTGGTTTCTGTCACCATTTGTCTGAGTAGTCCACTTTGAAAAGTATCCACAATCTTTCTACCTCTTTCCGATTCTGCAGATGGGAACTTCCAACCCAAATCTGGCACTTGAAATCTCCCAGCAACAGCACCTCCCCCTTCATTCTCAACTTTTGGATATCTATGACCAAATCTTTGTCTAACTTCTCTGTTTTTATTGGAGGTCTGTAGACGATACCTGAGTGGATGGTGGCTGCATCTTCTCTTTCTAAGATGATTCATATTGCTTCTTCCTTTCCCCATGTCCCCTGCATTTCAGCCACTTCAATATTTTTTTTAACATACTAAAAAAAAAAAGTTTTTTTATTTTTCAAGGTGGGCTACTTTTACATACAGTATCTCCCTGTCCCTGGAAGGGATTACAATCTAATTTTGGGATATTGAAGGGTTAAGTGACATGTCCAAGGTCACAATGAATGGGACTTTTATAAAAGACAATAAATGTCCAAGCTTAGTCATGCAGATTTATTCTGCAGGATGGTTTACTTGTTACCCAGTTATTTAAGCATTAAAATCTAATTAGCCATTTAATTGTAAATTATGAATTCATTTGTTTCTACATTGTACATTATTGTGTTTCAACACACATGAAATGTTGAATTTATACCCTTTTTATTGCACAATAAAAGCTGGTTTCAGTTAAGCAAGGTTATCATGGTAAGACTTGTAATATTCATGATTATACTTGGGGTTCGGGGTCTTTTTCTCAGCACTGTAACTAATTCACATACTTTAATTAAGCAAGTACAACCATGTACTTTTTTTTCATACAGCACACAGAGTGCTTGATGTTGTGTAGTTATAATGCACATAAAAAGTGTGCACAGAAATACAAGACCTAATTGACACATGCAAGTCAATCAATTATAGTAAAAGGAGGAAAATAAGGCGTCCTTTTACTAAGCTGTGGTATAACGTGGCCTCAGCTCGCCCTTACACAGGTTTTTCCTGCGCTCTAAGGCCATTTTTACCACAGCAGTAAAATGATTGATTTTTCCATTTTTTGCATTAATGTCCATGCACTAATGTTGCAATTAGTGCATAGCCATTAAAACAAATTACAGTGTTAGCACTTAACAACACCTATTTTGTACACAGTAAGGGCTCACGTGGTAATCCTGAGTTAGCACGTGCTAATGTAGCTATGCTGATTAGTGCAGAAATATCTTACTCTCTGACCCCAAGACACACCCCCCCCCCCCCCCCCCTCCAAACAAAAATACATTTTTTAACATGTGGCTATGATGTGTCGATTTGGTTTATACTGCAGGATGCTTGACTGCTTCCCGTGGTATGCCATTTTAAGCAGCGGTAAGCATGCACCAGCAATAACTGCAGCTTAGTAAAAACAACTCTAAATGTTGTAACAAATGTCTCTGCTACTGGTAGTAAAAATAAAGCAACCTCCAATAAGTATTGAAGCTTTAGATCGGTGAGGATCACAGCAAGGGGGTTCTGGATGATGGAAGAATCCACTAAGTCATACTGTTCAGCTCCATATGCTCTGCTGGTATTTTCCTTGTAGACTCCTACTGTGAGGAATCAAACACAGGTCTCTGATTCTCTATAGGTATTAAGCAATTAGTAATCCTTCTGGTGGCAATTAAGGTAATGACTTTAAGAATCATGCCAAATGTCATCTTGTGAGTACCCTTCTCTTCTTGGCTAGACAAAAGTGATATCATTTACAGGAAAATGTCAGCTTTGCATTGTTTCCCACTGTAACTGTGCTACTGATGTACAGCAAAGGCTAATAGATTCTGGTCTTCAAACTGCATGGAGGTCAACAAAATGAGGTGTCACCATCAATATAATTTCTTAATTTGAAGTTCACTTTTAGATCTGAAATATATTGTCAATACTACCCTGTTAGTGAGATCTATGTCTATTTTAAAATGACTGGAAATATAAATGCTATCTCATTACAAAAAGACTTTTTAAAAAGGTTCACTATAATCTGCATGGCCTGTTCCTTTCTTTTTTTTAATTTAAAACAAGGAAAAAAAAATCAATTTCTGCTAGAAATCATTTAGGGGCCCTTTTACAGAGGCGTGTAGGTTTTAAAGCCAGCATTCGTCAGTAGCTGACAGCTCCAAAGGCACAGCATGTGAGCGCATCAAATCGGCATTACCAGCAGGATAGTGCGTGTGCCTGGCAGTAATTCCGATTTTCTTCGATGGGTGTGTTCTCAGTGGTAATCGGCAGTTGGCAAATGCTGGACGGTTACCGTGAGGGTAACGCACGAGCCTTTACCGCTAAGCCAATGGGTGGCTCAGGCCGCAAATAGATGCGCACTGGTTTTCATTTTGCTGCACATCCATTTCCTGGCCCAAAAGAACCCCCCTTTTTTCCCCCAGACACGGTGGAGAAATGGTCCAGCACATGTCCAAAACATGCGCCCACACTACTGCAAGCCACTTTTTGGTGCACCATTGTAAAAGAGCCCCTTAGTATTTTTGTATTTCTTGGCCCAGCAGTTTTTACCTGCTTCTTGGGACATCCAGCTCAATCATAACAGGCCAGGGCCGCCGAGAGACTAGGCCAGGCCCGGGACAAGGCCGCACCCGGGCCCCCCCCCCCCCCACCCGAGGTCGCCGGGTCCCCCTCCACTCGTCACCGGGCCCTCTCTCCACCCCCGGGCCCTCTGCACTGACCTTAAGTGCCTCACCTTTGAAAGCGCCAGCAAGCAGCGGCAGACCACTCCTTCCCTCTGTGTCTCGCCCTCGGACACGGAAGGAAAGAGTGGTCTGCCGCTGCTTGCTGCACTTTTGAAGGTGAGGCCGAGGCGCTTAAATTCAATGCCAGGGAGCGACGGAAGGCAGGCGGGCTGGACTGCGGCGGCGCCCCCCCCCCCCCCCCCCGGAGGCCCAGGCCCGGGGAATTTTGTCCCCCCCACTCAGCGGCCCTGTAACAGGCCTCTGCTGGATAACAACATCTGGAGTTTTCCTTTATTAGCATCCAGATTTCACTCCCATCAAGTCTGCCATTTCAGCCACAGCCCTTGGCTAAGATTTACAGATCTGGCTCTTTCTAGCATCTGATATGAAAGTAACCAGAGACTGATCAATTATCAATTTGTATAAGTGCAGTAAACAGGACTTATTTTTCAGCTGGTCTCTAATGTAACGATGCAGGTAATTCTTTTCACAGTCATTTGTTGATTGATTTTTTTTTCATTGTGGCACTATACTTTGTTCTGCATTCCATCTGTCTGAATAGACAGAATGTTTCAGGAACAGGTTAAAAGACATTTTCTTCTGGTGGCTTCCTCAAGCAATTAATGATTTCACTGCTTGTAAGAAGGTTTGTTATCTTTTTGACATATTCAGCTTATCCTATCTAATCTCTGCTACTGAAAATATGTGTTCTGAGGTGTCTAAGGGGCTGTTTTACTAAGCCACATAGGTGCCTACGTGTGCCCAACGTGCCCCAAATTGGAGTTACCACCCAGTTACCATGTGGCCCTTGCGGTAATTTCAATTTTGGCTCGTGTCCGCTATGCACGTCTGAAAAATATTTTTTATTTTCTGGTGCACGGCAGCTATGCACGTCAAGTGGTATTTGACGTGCGTAGACCATTACCGCCCGGTTACCACGCGAGACCTTACCACTAGGTTAATGGCATGCAGTAAAGTCTCAGACCCACAATGGACGCGTGGCAATTTTCATTTTGCCGCACATCTGTTTTTGGCAAAAAAAAGGCATTTTTTGTAGGTGCGCTAAAAAATAATTCTGCACATGCCCAAAACCCACGCCTACACTACCGCAAGCCATTTCTCGCATACCTTTGTAAAAGGACCTCTAAATGTGACATTCATCTTGTATTTTGTATATGCAAGGTACTAAGTATTAATAATTTCTGAAGATACCCACAATTCTGTCTACAATGTTTTGTGAATTTCTTTTAAACAGATCCTAAAAGATGTGTCAGTACTTGGTTTCCCCAGTGAACTTTGGGGAATATGATTAAGTTCTCTGGTCTCCTTTCCTTTTCATAAAACATTACAGTATGTACTATGAATATATTTTATTATGTTTTTAGTGGAATTTTCCTATTAACATTTTATAGAATTTGTGTTGTGGATGTCTCATGATCTTGTTCTAACTTGGGGGGGGGGGGGGGGGGGGAAGAGTTATCAAGTGCAGTAAAAGCCAGGAGTCACTAACCTGTGATATCTCAGTACCACACATTACTGACTCCCGTGATACATGCATAATGCTGCTTGTGAGCAACCTCACAAGCAGTGTTATGCTACTTTCCTGGGAGCACTGGGCCACAAAGAAGGCTTTATATGGAAACATAATCCCCTAACAGTAGTATTGCAAAATTACCACTAGGGGTCACCAGTGCTATTTTGAACTCAGTACTGCAAGGGCAGGAGTGACTAGTAATCACTCCTGCCTGATCCCACTAGACACTAGGGATATTGAAAGGTAGGCCCAGGGCCGTGCCTAGGGTCTCTGGTGCCCCCCTGCAGACTATCAGTTGCCCCCCCCCCCCCCCCCCCCGTGAAAATGATCGCTCACCACTTGCCACACTGCCAGGAATTGTCAGCAATATTCTTAGAAACAAATTGCTATACATTGCAAAATAAGATAGTAGATGTACATTCTCAAAGTGGACATATTCCAAACACTAAAATGAAAATAAAATGATTTTTTTCTACCTTTGTCTGGTGACTTTCTTTTTCTGATCATGCTGGCCCAGTATCTGATTCTGCTGCTATCTGTCCTCTTAACTCCGTTTCCAGGGCTTCCTTTCCATTTATTTCTTTCCTTTCCTCCTTTCTTCTTCATTTCTGGTCCTCAGCGTCTGCCTATTTTCTTCATCCATGTGCAGTTTTTCTCCTCTCTTCCTTTTCCCTCATTTCATCTCCTTCATCTCTCTTCCCTCCCCTCTATGTCCAGCAATTTCTCCTCTCTCCCTGAGCCCTGCCCTCCCATCCATGCCCATCCATGCTCCTCTGTCCCCTGCCCCCTCCATTCATTCCTATCCAGCAATTCCCCTCTCTTCCTGAGCCCTGCCCTCCCATCCATGCTCCTCTGTCCCCTGCCCCCTCCATTCATCCCTAGCCAGCAATTCCTCTCTCTCCCTGAGCCCTGCCCTCCCATCCATGCTCCTCTGTCCCCTGCCCCCTCCATTCATCCCTAGCCAGCAATTCCTCTCTCTCCCTGAGCCCTGCCCTCCCATCCATGCTCCTCTGTCCCCTCCATTCATCCCTATCCAGCAATTCACCTCTCTCCCTGAGCCCTGCCCTCCCATCCATGCTCCTCTGTCCCCTGCCCCCTCCATTCATCCCTATCCAGCAATTCCCCTCTCTCCCTTCCATGAACCCTGCCCTCGCATCCATGCTCCTCTCTCCCCTGCCCTCCCGCTCCCATGTCCCAACTGCCCGCCCTCTTCTCCCCCCCCCCAACATCCCTTTCCTTTTTTTTCTTTTAAATTTACCTCCGTCTGGCAGCGCAGGCGCAGCATCAGTGAAGGAGGCAGCGCTCCCGTGTCTAGCCTTCCCTTCGCTCAGTGTCCCGCCTTCTTCTGACGTAATTTCCTTGACGTCACAAGAAGGCGGAACACTGAGCGAAGGGAAGGCTAGACACGTCGGGAGCGCCGCCTCCTTCACTGACGTTACACTGCCAGACGGAAGTAAATTTAAAAGGAGAAAAAAAAAAGGAAAGGGATCTTGCGGGGGAGAAGACGGCAGGCAGTTGGGCAATGGGAGCGGGAGGGCGAGGTAAGCATGGTGCGGCGGCCTTACCGTGTTGGCACGGCCCTGGGTAGGCTTTGGGGGACTTTTGGGAAGGTGGGGGGGGGCCTTGTCAGTGGGGGTTGCATGCCTGGGGGGGTCTTCTGGTGGTGAAGGAAACATGTGAGTAGATCTATACTGGGGGGGCCTTTGGGGGGGATTGCATTGGGGTATATTTTAATGGTGGAAGCACAATAAGGGAACTGTTCCTAACCCTTTTAAGAAGCTTGCGAGCATGGGACCACAGCTTGTTAACTTCCCCCCTCACCTTACTTTTTTACTTAATTGAATAAGCTATTTATTTTAATACTAAGGGATGATTCATGAATCTACAGTAGCAGTTTAATATGTACAACACATGCTATTAGTGAATAGTCCCCATTAGATAAAATGGGATGTACAGTAAATAATATAGGATTTCAATTTGGAAAAAACTTACAGTGTTGTAAATCAGTCTTTATGAAGAAGCAGTGAGGCACTGGGGGAGGGGGATTTCCATCACCTTTCCCTCCCCCGTCTCTCCTCTATGTTGCAGTTGTGGGTAGGAAGGAAATGGAAAAATCCTCAGGGGCTGGCATCTTTCAAATTTGAAACAGACAGCTGGTTGCCATTGTCCAATTGGCTTGATGTATTAGCTTTCTGGGTCCCCTCATTTAATATGTCTCTGGTTTCATATTGTTGCACTTGCTTTATGAGTTGGTTCATTGCATATTTTTTCCCCTCACATTTACTTTTTCTATTGTAAACCGTTTTGCTGTCTATGATGAAAGGTAGTATAACAAAGATTTCATAAATAACTTGCTCCTGGGCCTCTTGTGTATGGGGGTTGCAGGTGGGCTTTATAGGCCAGAGAATCTTATACAGGAAGTGTATGAGGAAATTTGTCGTTATGCCCATATCAGCCCTCTCCTGAAGTCACTTCACTGGCTCCCTATCCATTTCCGTATAAAATTCAAGCTCCTCTTATTGACCTATAAGTGCATTCACTCTGCAGCCCCTCACTACCTCTCCACCCTCATCTCTCCCTACACTCCTTCCCAGGAGTCCGTTCACTAGGCAAAGCTCTCCTAATTGCACCCTTCTCCTCCATCACTAACTCCAGACTCCGTTCTTTTTATCTCGCCGCAGCTTATGCCTGGAATAGGCTTCCTGAGCCGTTACGTCTAGCTCCATCCCTGGCTGCCTTCAAATCCGGGCTAAAGACCTACCTGTTTGATGCTACTTTTGACTCCTAACTTGTCACCTGCTCATAACCTTTATCTTGTCTTCCTCTCTTCAAACATTTGGGCCCTAGGCCCATACATAATTTGCCTTTGCCTTAATCCTGCCCTGCTTCCTATGTTTAGTCAGCTATATTTCAAAGCTTGCCTCAGCAATGCCTCTGGCCTGGCCCCCTTTTTCACTTAGCTACATTTGTATGCCTTGTGATTTTGTTGCTTTAATTTTTATTAATAAAAATCAAACACATTTTGCAAGATAAAGGGGGAACATTTTTTTTTTTTGTTACATTTGTACCCCGCGCTTTCCCACTCATGGCAGGCGCAATGCGGCTTACATGGGGCAATGGAGGGTTAAGTGACTTGCCCAGAGTCACAAGGAGCTGCCTGTGCCTGAAGTGGGAATTGAACTCAGTTCCTCAGTTCCCCAGGGCCAAAGTCCACCACCCTAACCACTAGGCCACTCCTCCACTCCACATGTTTACATGGATAGCTTTACACAGCTAAAACCCAATTTTAGCCTGGTTAAATTTTTTTATATGAATTTTTATTGGTGACAACAACATTAATTAGCATACACCAAAGTCTTGTGAACAAAAGAAAAACCATTCAGACACTATCAACACAGATTACATTATTTATCATCACCCATTTTCGTTTTCCTTCTTCCCCCCTCCCTCCCCCCTCACCGCGCTCCCCTTCCCCCCTCCCTACCCTCCAGACCATGACTCCCCCCCTCCTCCCATCCCGCACCTCCCGCCCTTCTTCACCAGGTATGTCTCTAATATTATAATTAACCATTGATAACTCTACTCCGTGCTAGCAGAGTCAATGTGTCCATAAACGGTAGCCAACATTGCAAAAACTTGTCTCCCTTTAGGGAGGCCAGACCCAAAACATCTTTTCTTTCCATGGCACAAAGTGAGATCATGTAAGCCCGCCACAGTTGGGTCGAGGGCCCCTCCTCATGCAGCCATTGTTTAAGTATTGATTTCTTCCCCATCATCACCGATCTGCGCAGAAAGGCTTTAAATCCTGCTTTGTTTCTTCCTCGGAGCGTGTACATTTCAAACAACAGTCCTGGGTGCCGTTTCCATGTAATACCCCACATCCTAGACACTTGTGTACATAGTGAGGTCCAAAAGGCTAGTATCGGTGGACAGTGCCAAAACATATGTCCCAAGTGTGCTCCCAGACCCGCGCAACCTGGACAGTCGTCTCTTTGCCTCAGCGTTGCTTTGAATGCCCTATGGGGTGAGATATGGAGTCTCATCAGAAATGTATACTGGGTTTCTCGAATATCTGCGTTTCCAAATTCTCTATAGCATGTCTGTAAACAGGATTGCAAGCTGGCTTCCCCAATGCTTAGCCCCAGTTCCTTTGTCCATTCTTGTGCCAACTTGGCATATTGAGCTGTTGGTTGTGCCTCTTTAATCTGCATATGGTAGTATTTCAAGGGGACCACCCTCTGTGCCTCTAAGTCATAAATTTCATCAGTTGATTACGCACTTTAACTTCGAGCGAGGACCTGGGTAGTGATCGTAAATAATGTTGCAACTGAGTGTATGCTAGAAAATCTTGGCATTCTAATCCCTGGCGTCTCTGCAACTCTTCCTGAGTCCATAGCGTACCTAGCCTGGTTAATTTATACAATATTGACTCCATAGGTGTCACGATGGTGACTGTTTCCTTGTCTGTGCTCACCTCGCCCTCTGGTGGCTGCTATGGACTGTCACACGTTCCAGACTTCAGCCAAGTCCAGTCCGGATCTTCCGGCCTGCCAGACTTGCTTCTCTTGTTTGTGCCTGCACAGCACCCGTAGCTGCCTTGTGATTCCTGCAGCTGAACTTCAGCTGCTGATGGGCTTTATTAAACACCTGGAAACTTCTGTGTTTGCCTTTGCATCGTCTACGGTTCCTGGTATGTTGGTGTGTTCTGTTGCACTTCTGGTTATTCTGTTTCTTGTCTGAATTCCTTGCTTGGTTCTAGTCTAGTCCTTGTGTAGTTAGCTTGTACTTTGTTGCTTGTTTTCTAGTCTTGTTTCTTGTTTGTATTTCCTTGTCTGGTCCCTGGTTAGTCTATGTGTAGGTTAGCTGTTAGCTTTTTCTGCTAGTTCCCTCCTTAGTGGCTGCCTTGGCAGCTTTCTGTTCTTGCCCTCTTGTCTGTCAGTGTTTTTCCCTAGTGGCTGCTTGGCAGCTTTCAGTCCTTGCTGTTACCTGTCTTTGTACCCTTTTCAGTGGCTGCCTGGTAGCTTTCAGTTCTTGTCCTTTAGCCTGTTCACTTCCTGTCTAGTGTTGTATTGTCTGTCTGTGAGTCCTAGCCCAGTATTCTGTCTTGCTTCCAATGTATATTCCTTTCCCCTCTGACCCTCAGTCCCTGTTCAGCCTAGTTGGTATCCAGTTCCTGCCCTGTCCTGTAAGTCCTGCTGGCCGCCTGCACTCAGGGGCTCAACTCTTGGGGAACGGCGGTCAAGTGCAGGTGAAATCTAGCTGTTCCTGTCAGAGTTCTGCCTTGTCTCTGGTGTGGGGTGGTTTTGCCTGCCACTGCCGCTCCTCGGCAGTGGTCCAAGGGCTCACAAATCCAGTTTCTGCCTTGAAAGCCTAACAATAGGTACTAGAATTAGGGATGCTAGGGGTGTGTGAGCACCCCTTCTATGAAGTAGAGGGCTGCTGACTTCTATTATATGTGGAGTTAAAAAAAAGTGGTTTCTAACAACTCCTGGAGATAGTTCATGGAGGCCCCAAAATGAGAAGTCTCTGTAAAACAGTACCAGGGATATAAATGACTGAAAAGGGAAGATGCTTAGAGCAGGGATACAGGAGTTCAGACCTTAAGTGCTGCAAACTGGCCAGGCTTTCAAGATATCCCTAATGAATATCAGGCAGCCAAAGAGATTCAGCCTACTCCAAGGCTTCAACATATTACCTGCCAACTTATTTATGGACCATTTTTAGACTCTTTTCACCTTTCCTTATTATCTATTTTCTCTGTTTCTTCGATTCTATCTAATTTAATTCTAATTTATTTGTAACTGTGTCACCTCTGATCTGGCAATAGCCTATCAGTGCATTGTAAGCCACTTTGAGCCTGCAAAACTGTGGGAAAAACGTGGGGTATAAATGTACAAAAATAAATAAATAAATAAATATGTATACAATGCAATTCTGGGCTAAACATATCTTCTATGTCAACAAGTATAAGATAGCCCTCTGTCAATTTTGTAGACTCAATTTCCTTTCTAAATATATGCAACACATTTGAAAATTCCTTACTATAATATTTAAAGTGACATAATAGTGCTCAGTACATCCCCATAGTGCCAACCTGGGATCATATGGTTACTGGATGAAAATCAGTGCACCAACAGCGCTATCACAAAATCATAAATTCAAAAGTATAAGAATGAAAACTATACTTATCTTCATCTGAACCACTGTGGACATTTAATTCTTTTTCTTTATGAGCCTAGGATCTTCATAAAAAAATAATTTTTGTGCAAAATCCTTTGAAGGTGGGGATCCAAGATGGCCGCGTAGCTGTATACTGCTTTGGACGCACCTTGAACTCTTCCTTACCTTTGGCTGTGAGGTTCTCCGTGGGTCCTCTGAAAATGGGGAAGCGGAGAGGTAAAGTGTGGGAAACTCCCTTAACCAGCACTAGGCCAATTCCTCCACGACAGCCGACGCTGGAACAGTTCGGGCTGACCTCCACCCCCAGGCAGACTTCATCTCCTTCTATCGGAGCTAACGCGGAAGCGTTGGACGGCAGTAGTAACGGGGTTTCCCTAAGCCCCGCGCAGCGCACTGCCCCCCCGCAACCAGGAGGAAGTCGAATGGAGAAAGGTCCTGTAGCACGGAGCCCACAGGGCATTGCCGAAGCACAGGGAGGGAACCAGTCCACTCTACAGGGAGCATTCAGAACGGTATCTATGTCGGAACAATTGCCTTCTCAAATTTTGCCACTACAAATTGTAAGTACATTGAGCCAAATTCTGACTGCACCACCCCCTGTGTTTTCTGTGGGTGTTATGGAGAGACCTGCAGTGGTGACGAATGAATTACTCTGGGACTTGACTTATTCTCTGCATTCCTCTCTAGCAACAATAATTGAAAAGAATGCTCTGGAAATAAAAGTTCTTTCGGAAGCTGTTCTTTCACAGTCTCAGACTACCACTCAACAAGTTTCCCAATTAAATCAAATGGGCACAAAGTTACAAACTTTAGAAACCTTAAGTCAAACCTCAATAAGGGATCGGAACTATATGTTCCGTCGTTTAGAATACCTGGAAAATCAAGTAAGAAAGTTAAACTTAAGGTTAACTAATTTTCCACGTTCCCCATTAATATCTTCTGTTGAAATGGTGAAGAAATATCTAGTGGAAACACTAGGAATGGCAAGTGAATCTCTTCCTCCTATAGTGCGAGCACAATATTTGCAGTTTAATAAAAAGAGAGATGGAGATATTTTGCCTACTCAAACAGGAGAGGGTATGAACTTGACAGAGTTCCTAGAGTCATCGTTGGAAGTAATTACTCAAAAAACTACAGTGGTGGTAACCTTCGCCTTTGAAATGGACAGGAACGCAGTGTTGAAACTTTCCTTTAGACATTTGGACTCCTTATTTTTTGGCTCTAAAATTAGAGTTTACCCTGATCTCTCTAAGGAAACTCAGAAGAGGCGCAGGGCATTCCTGGCCCTTCGGGCGAGGACTCTGGCTCTTGGAGCTAATTTTGTTTTGAAATTTCCCTGTATTTGTTGTATATTATATCAATCTAATCATTTCCAATTTTTTGAGCCAAAACAATTGGAGGAGTTTCTATTGCATAGAGAGGAAGTAGTGGTAATAGTTGAATCACAGACGCATACTGCATAAGATAGGCTTGAGATGAAGCACTGGGGAGCAGTATAAATTTTTTTCTTTTTATTTTTTCCTCCTTGAATGTTAAATGTAATTTTCTTTCTCTTGGATCATATTATTACTATAATTTCTTATGGTTGAAGTAATATAATATATTTTTCTCTTTAATCATGACTTTATTAAGGCATTAGTCTGTATAAAGGAAATTGTAATTGCTATATGTATTTCATTATCTCTTTTGAGTTGTATAAAGTAAATTCAATAAAAAATTATAATTAAAAAAAAACCTTTGAAGTTCCGACGAGCTGGAGAAACTAGTCTTAGAATTTAAAAATTCCAAGAAAAAATATGGGCCAGATATAGTATTACTCGTCCTTGAAACACCTTGAGGTATTCAAAAAATATCCAAAAAACAAAAATGAAATACTGTCCATTGTGCCAAAGCTCACTACATCTCATCAAGATGTTGCTAAAACCTCTTCTTCTATCGAAACCAGCTCCACTGAAAGTCCAAAAGAAAATAATTAAAAAAAAACTGTAGATATTTCACCACAGTTCAGAAACAAATTTGCTCAAATCCACTACTGTCTCAGTCCAGACACAGTCCATGTTTCTCAATATGGTTCCTCAGGAGACTGAACAGTAGCTATGTCGATCTGCAGCCCTACAAATGCACTCGATCTGCAGCCCCTCATTACCTCTCTACCCTCATCTCCCCTTATGTTCCTACCCATAACCTCCACTCACAGGACAAGTCCCTCCTCTCAGTACCCCTCTCCCGCCACCGCCAACTCCAGGCTCCGCCCTTTCTGCCTCGCCTCACCCTATGCTTGGAATAAACTTCCTGAGCCCATACGTCAAGCCCCTTCCCTGCCCATCTTCAAATCCTTGCTCAAAGCCCACTTCTTCAATGTTGCCTTTGGCACCTAACCATGTCACCTCTATTTAGGAAATCTAGACTGCTGCCCCAACTTGACTGACTTGTTAAATTGTACAGCGCTGCGTAACCCTAGTAGCGCTTAAGAAATGTTAAGTAGTAGTATGTCCAGACAGAGCTCTGAGCTACTCAGACATGGCGCCTGCCCTCAGGAAGATGCTCATGCATGCATGTACATATTCCATTTTGGGTTTTTTGGATATTGTAGTTGTGTACTGGTTTCCTAGTGACACTCTTGACAGCTAAATCACAGTTGTGCTCAAAATTGCAGCCCAAATCTAAAAGAACTGTATCACACACAAAAATATTTCTTTTGTGTGGCCATGTAAAAGTAAAAGTAAACTTGCTATATGCCTTGGATGGGTGTTATAAACTCATATTATTTGTGGAACATGAAATTTATGGCCAGTTATTTGCAGCAATATTTAAAATAAATCCTAGAAAATTAGAAGAGCAGATAAAAGCAAACTTGGCTATTCTACAAAAGGGCTCTTAAAATTCCAAAGACTGATTTATGAACATAATGAAAATAAAATTGAATCCCCCAGTAGTCAACACTGAAAATATGTTGATGGAAACAAAGAGGTTAATCAGAAAGAACTGCAACCGACTAGACAACGTTCACAAAATAGATTCAATTATTCATTTTCAGTGTGTGATAACTTTGATTAAGCATCATTAATCACTGTATCAACTTTCCAATTATAATATAACTTAAAATAAACGTATTCAAACAACTCAGTGAGTAGTAGAGGCCCATATGAACATAGGTTATGAACCTTGCAAAGCCTGCACTTCTATTTTTTAGATTTGTATTGAACTTTAGATATTAAATAATGGATAAGTTCTTTGAATAAAAATAATGGATTAAAGCGTAGCAGCTGCCTTCTCTGCCAAGTCAACAGTTTGCTAGTTCACTGACAGAATGCAATCAATAGCTTGGGAAGATAAGATTTAGTAAATGGATCCTTCATCCAGTAAATTGCACAAAGCAGTCTCAAAAACAGGTCAGCTGTAAATCAAACAAAAAAAGTTTCACAAGTACAAATGATAAACTAATGCTCGATTTGGGGCACAATGCAACAAGTGCCCATTTTCTTTCTCTGCAAGTTATTAGAGTGTAAGCTCTGTTGAGCAGGGATTGTCTCTCTGTGTCAGGTGTTCAGCGCTGCGTGCGTCTGGTAACATAGTAACATAGTAGATGACGGCAGAAAAAGACCTGCACGGTCCATCCAGTCTGCCCAACAAGACAAACTCATATGTACATAAGTACATAAGTACATAAGTAGTGCCATACTGGGAAAGACCAAAGGTCCATCTAGCCCAGCATCCTGTCACCGACAGTGGCCAATCCAGGTCAAGGGCACCTGGCACGCTCCCCAAACGTAAAAACATTCCAGACAAGTTATACCTAAAAATGCGGAATTTTTCCAAGTCCATTTAATAGCGGTCTATGGACTTGTCCTTTAGGAATCTATCTAACCCCTTTTTAAACTCCGTCAAGCTAACCGCCCGTACCACGTTCTCCGGCAACGAATTCCAGAGTCTAATTACACGTTGGGTGAAGAAAATTTTTCTCCGATTCGTTTTAAATTTACCACACTGTAGCTTCAACTCATGCCCTCTAGTCCTAGTATTTTTGGATAGCGTGAACAGTCGCTTCACATCCACCCGATCCATTCCACTCATTATTTTATACACTTCTATCATATCTCCCCTCAGCCGTCTCTTCTCCAAGCTAAAAAGCCCTAGCCTTCTCAGCCTTACCTTGATTTGTACCTGCCTTATTCAGGGCACAGACCGTACAAGTCTGCCCAGCAGTACTTCCCGCCTCCCAACCACCAGTCCCGCCTCCCATCACCGGCTATGGACAGACCGTATAAGTCTGCCCTCCGCTATCCTCGCCTCCCAACCACCAACCCCTCTTTCACCCACCTGCTCCGCCACCCAATTTTGGCTAAGCTTCTGAGGATCCATTCCTTCTGCACAGGATTCCTTTATGCATATCCCACGAATGTTTGAATTCCGTTACCGTTTTCATCTCCACCACCTCCCGCGGGAGGGCATTCCAAGCATCCACCACCCTCCCTGTGAAAAAATACTTCCTGACATCTTTCCTGAGTCTGCCCCCCTTCAACCTCATTTCATGTCCTCTCGTTCTACCGCCTTCCCATCTCCGGAAAAGATTTGTTTGTGGATTAATACCTTTCAAATATTTGAACGTCTGTATCATATCACCCCTGTTCCTCTTTTCCTCCAGGGTATACATGTTCAGGTCAGCAAGTCTCTCTTCATACGTCTTGGAATGCAAATCCCGTACCATTCTCGTAGCTTTTCTTTGCACCGCTTCCATTTTTTTAACATCCTTCGCAAGATACGGCCTCCAAAACTGAACACAATACTCCAGGTGGGGCCTCACCAACGACTTATACAGGGGCATCAACACTTCCTTTCTTCTGCTGGTCATACCTCTCTCTATACAGCCTAGCAACCTTCTCGCTACAGCCACCGCCTTGTCACACTGTTTCGTCGCCTTCAGATCCTCAGATACTATCACCCCAAGATCCCTCTCCCCCTCAGTACCTATCAGACTCTCCCCGCCTAACACATAAGTCTCTCTTGGGTTTCTACTCCCTAAGTGCATCACTTTGCATTTCTTCGCATTGAATTTTAATTGTCAAACCTTAGACCATTCTTCTAGCTTCCTCAGATCCTTTTTCATGCTTTCCACTCCCTCCCGGGTGTCCACTCTGTTGCAAATCTTAGTATCATCCACAAATAGGCAAACTTTACCTTCTAACCCTTCGGCAATGTCACTCACAAATATATCGGCCCCAGCACCGATCCCTGAGGCACTCCACTACTCATAATAATAATCATAATCCTAACAGCCCTGCTCTTCACCGCCAAATCTCTTAAAATTCCTGCTGTTTGCTCAGATTTTGGTCAAAAACTCATCTCTCCTTGACCTGACCTTTGAAGAGATTATCCTCACTACATGGCAAGGGAGCCAGCTCTGTAGAAGTCAGTGGGTGCTGAGCATCAGTGGGTGCTGAGCATCCCCAATATTGAGCAAACTCCTTCATTGTGTCCAGAGATGGGTAATGTGTATTGTGTTTAGCATCGACAATCATTCAGAAATGTTGGCATCTCTGTTGCATGGTACATCGACAAGTCTTTCCTGCCCATCTTCCTTGAAGCCTGAAACCCATAACCATGTAAGTCTGCAAGCAACAATGCTTGTTGCAAAGGCTCCCAATGCCATCTTATTAAATTCCAGCCGCTCCTGGTAGAAAACATTAGAAGATAAAACCAAGACACACTAGGGACATACACACAGAAAACTATCATCTCAATTTTTGCTTCCTTTTTTTTTTTCATTTTGTTACATTTCAGTGTTCACTTTTGTTAGCGTGCACTAAAGTGAAATAGCACAAGCTAACACATATTAGTATACATTATAATATCTAGGAGGTAATTTTGTAACAGCCTGCAGAACTTGTACAGCCAATACACCAGAAATTACACCTATTTTCAAAATGAAAGAATGCACATGCATTCCCTTTGAAAATTATCCCATCACAAATACTCCTACAGTTACACGGGCTATTTAGTACACAAACTTTTGAGAATATTTATGCACATATGTTTGAAAATACAAACATATGTGCATAAATCTAAGCCCCCTACTAGACTGTCTTTACTTACTGCAGATAAAGTTTGTGCAAAATGGCATTAACCACACAAACTCCAGACAATTTTAATACAAGCCATTTCCGAGCAAAACCCACTGTTTTATGCACAGAAAATGGCTTTTAAAATTTAATTCCCTTATGGCACCACAAACATTTTTTGCATGTTCTAAAATGATTTATTTATTATTTATTTGTTACATTTGTATCCCACATTTCTCCAAAGACAAGCAGGCTGATATTCTCACAAGTGGGTGACGCCACGTCGGCCCCGGAGGATTTTAAAGCAAAATCTCAAAATCTCTTTACGGCGTTCCGTCGCGCGAGCGATCGTACTGCGCATGTGCGCACACCTATTCCCGCTCGCCGAGCGGACACGCCCCTCAGTTTTTCTTTTTCCGCGTCTGAGGAGACACGGAGTTCGTTAGGGCTTCGTGTTTTCTTCAGGTCTTCGGAGTAAATCTCTTTTTTATTTTTTCATTTGTACTTTTTATGGCAGGCTCATTGTGGCTTATATATACAGGTATTTTTTTTTTTTGTACCTGAGGCAAGAAAAAATTTAAGTAATTGCCAGAGTCACAAGGGGCTGTGCCTCAACGAAGCATATAAGCTTCTCTTTTTCTTTTTTCTTCAAAAGTGCTGGTATATTATTATCTGTGGGCTAGCCAGCAAATAAAACAAGCCCACATTTTTTGATCCATTTATTAAAACTTAAACAAATTGCTCTCGAGAGCTGTGAGAGCCTGCTTCAGCAAAGTACCGAGACGTATTCTACTCTGCCAGGGATGCCCAAAGGACCGGATCATCTCCCTGTGAAGCGCAAGTAGTGTCTCAAAGTACCGAGACGTATTCTACTCTGCCAGGGATGTCCAAAGGACCGGATCATCTCCCTGTGAAGCGCAAGTAGTGTCTCAAAGACGAGACTTATGCTACTTGTCAGGGATGCCCAAAGGAGTTTCTGGAGTCCGACAGAGACCGATGCACGCTGGGTATAGTTATGCATCGAGTAGGTCTCCACCTGCCTCGGCGCCTCCTGCTTGGCAGGTCATTCGGGCGCATCAGCGGGTGTCGGTACCATCGGTGCCCAGAGCTTTGCTCCCTCTGTTATGGAGGTATTCGGGCTTCAGACATCAGTCGGTGCCGAGAGCGTTGCTCCCTCTATTATGGAGGTATCCTGGCATTGGACGTCGATACACCGCACCCATGACGCCCGGTGCCGATGGTGCCCGGTGCCGATGCTCCTCGGTGCCGGCGCGCCGGTGGCATTCGGCGCCGACGGCGCCCGTGGTGCCGATGGTGCTCGGTACCGACGGTGCCGGGTGTCGTCGGTGCCGGGTGTCGTGGGTGCCGTCGGTGCCGAGTGTCGTGGGTACCGTCGGTGCCGGGTATCATCGGTACCATGGGTGCCGTCGGTGCCGGGTGTCGTCGGTGCCTTGGGTGCCGTCGGTGCCGGGTGTCGCCGGTGCGTCGGTACCGAGGAGTATCGGTACCGGGAACATTGGTACCATGGTCGGTGCCATGGGTCCCGTCGGTACCGGTACCATCGGTACCATGGATTCCGTCGGCACCGGGTATCATCGGTACCATGGGTACCATCGGTGCCGAGTGTCTTCGGTGCATGGGCACTGTCGGCACCAGGTATCACCATCGGCATCAGATATCATGGGCACCATCGATCACAAGTATCATCGCCCATCGGTACCGAGTATCACGAGTACCATCGGTATCGGGTATCGTCGGTACCATGGATAGGTATCATGGATACCGTCGGTACAAGAGTACCGTCGATACAAAATATCATGACCAGGTACCATCGGTACCATGGGTGCCATTGGTACCAGGTGTCTTGAGCACCGTCGATCCCATGTGTACCATAGGTACCGTCGGTGCTGTTGGTGCCGAATATCATGGGTCCCATCGGTACCACATGTCAAGGGTCCCTTCGGTACTAGGGTATCATGGGTACCATCGATACCAGATATCATGACTATCATCGGTACCAAGTACCATGGGTTCCATTGGTACCGGGGGTCATCGGTCCATGGGTATCATCGGCACCGTCGGTGCCATGAGTACTATCAGTACCATCGGTCACATCTCTGTTATGGAAGTCATCTGGCAGTCTGGTTTCGATTCCCTTGCATTGCCAGATGTTGTCCTTGGCTTCGAGACCATAGGTACCATTGGATGCCATGGATGCTACCGCCTCCCGCGGCATCTAGCTTTTCAACTGGTCTCCTTCACCGATGCTGCCTCTGGTATGGGTGTTCGCTCGTAGAACTTACCGCGCCTCCATACCTTGGCTTCCAGGCCCAGAAATGCATGTTAAGAACAGCCATTTTGCTACAGGAGAACATATTTTTCCATAGCTGTTCTGTAGAATTGTATGTATGACAGTTGCTCTATACTGGTCAATGTTTGCATCTGAGCTGCTCTGTTTGAGTAGTTGGCTCAGTTCAATGATGGTTCATCTGATGAACATGAAGGTCATGGGGTTTTCTCTGCTGAGAATCCTCTAGATCCTCTATTTGTCTTGACACATTACAATAGAGATTGTCAATCAGCCCAATGCCAGATGCTCGAGGTCCTGGACTACCATCTTCAACTCAGAACTGATAGCAGTTCTAAGAACTTGCTTCGGCGCCCCTGAGGCCAGAGCATACATCCTTAGCCTCCTTTGGAGAATGGCGTACCAGGCTGGCATGATCGCGTCCAAGACCAAGTCCTGCCAGATCTTTATGAACATTCCCACCGGAGTAGGCTACATCTTTTTTCCAAGTGTCACAAGTTCCTGTCCAATGACGTTTTCATCACTTGTATTGTAACACCTAGATTTCTGCTCTAGGTATGGTGATGCGCAGACTCTCATGACTGTGTGCCTCTCACCTGGAGGAGAAGACTCAGCAGAAAATTGTTGATATGCTGTGCATACACTTCCTCATCTCGGAACATCTTTAAAGAGATCAGCACGCTCGTTCTAGTCAGCGGCGTGCACCTAATCAGGCTCCTGCAGCTATTCCGCAGGAACCAGAGAGGGGTTTTGGAGTGGCTCCAATTCAGCATAGCCACTATATAAAAAAAAAAAAAAAAACAAATGTCCGTACCGGCCAAGCTGCCTGTCGGGGGGAAGTTCAAATATTCTCCACCACAGGTGACTTCTATATCCTCCAACCGGGGGTTTTTTTCAAATAGTCCGGTTAGGATACATTCTCAATCTGGAATCAAACCCTCCACATTGTTCATTGGAAGTTTAATCCTTTAGCTTCCATCAACAGTGAGTACTTGCAGAGGAACACTCTGCCTTTCTCAGTACCAATGCAGTCGAGCCTGTTCCACAAGGGTAAGAAGGATTGAGTTTCTATCCCAGGTCCTTCCTTGTGGGTTCCGTCCCATCATAGACATAAGGGGCAGGATGATTTCCCTGGGCATCCTTCTTCCCATACTTCAGGAAAACGAATGGTTATGCTCTCTGGGCTTACAAGATACTTCTACTCACTTTGCGTCCAGAGTATGTTTTTCCTAGTGCCTAGCTGTTGTTGCAGCGTATCTTCATGGACTGGGAGTGCAAGTGTTCCCTTAACACGTTGATTGCCCGTCTCAACAGATTACAGCACAGTAATATTGAGACTTCTAGACACATGGCTTCCACAGTTCACGTCACTCCCTTGACACTTTTGCACATCTAGAGGATGTAACCCAACTGTTCGCCAGTCTTCGGAATTCCCCTCAGAGGTGGTTAATTCTCTCCATTTTGATTCTCAGGTGTCCAGTCCACCTTACTCAGTCAAAAGCTGCTGACGAAGGTTGCATCCCTCCTGGCTATCCAACCTAATTATTTTAATCAACCACACAATCGGGTTGTGATGTACTCGATAACAAAGGAGTACTGGATCTTGTCCTCTGCGTCAAGATGCCATGCAGATGTAACGGTGGGCTCGCCAACGCGGCTTGTTTTCTCCAAGCCATTTATCTAATTGGCGTAAACAGCAGTCTGGCCGACAGGCTGAGCAACTTAGTTCAATCACAAAGTCCCTCAGTTCTGTTCCAGGCTGCAGGTTCACGGCAGACTACCATCGGATGCCTTTCTCCTTCTTTGGGGGACAAGTTTTCTGTATGCGTATCCTACCATACATCTGGTGGAAAAGACTTGCTGATTCTCAAGCAAGATTGTGGAGCCATGATTCTCATTGCTCCTTTCTAGCTACGTCAGATATGATTCCCTCTTCTTCTGGAGTTGGAATGTTTTCCAGCTCTCATTACGCAGAACGAGGGGGCACTTCTACATCCCAACCTCCAATCTATGGCTCACACGGTCTGGATGTTGAGAGTGTAGGTTTCGTTGACTTTTCCAGAAGAGTGTCTCCCGACTCTTGCCTGCTTCCAGAAAAAGATTTCACAAAGAGGTGTTATTCTTTTCATGGAAGAGGTTTACCGTATGGTGTGACAGCGAGGCCCTAGATCCTGCCTCTAGTCTTATACAGACCTTGCTTGAGTTCTTTCTACACCTGTCTGAATCTGGTCTCAAGACCAACTCGGTCAGTATTCATCTTCGTGCAATAAGAGCTTATCATCAACGTGTAAAAGGTCAGCCTTTAGCTGTCCACTTCATGACGTTTACTTCTCCCACAGTATTGAGAGAATTCCTTGTATGTGTCTAAGGGGGATTATTTCTGTTGGGCTTAGCACCCCCAATAATTTTTACAGTTGGCTCTTATGCTTCGGTCAGAGCCCCTATCACTCCTTATTCAGTATCTTGGGGTCTCAATGTCGTTTTCATCCAGCTGCTGCAAGCTCAATTCGGGCCACTGGATTCCTGTCATCTGAAGTATTGGACCTGGAAGGTCATTTTCCTTGGTGGCTGTTCCTTCAACTCGATAGGTCGGTGAGCTTCAGACTCTAGTAGCTCAAGCTCCTTACCTTACTTCTCATCTTAACAGAGTAGTTCTTCGCATGCAGCCAAGGTTCTTACGGGCGCTGGTATCAGAGTACCATCTGATCCAGTCAATTGTCTTGCCAACATGCTTTCTCCCTCATCTTACAAGCCCTGGCGAAAGCAAGCTGCACACTTTTTGCGTGGAGCAGACGAGCTCCCTCGCAAGGTCCGCCCAGTTGTTTATTTCTTTTAATGCCAGTTGCTGTCGGAAACCGCATCATTTCTTCTTAACTGGCAGATTGCATCTCCTTCTTTTTTGTCCAAGCTGGACTGATTCTAGAGGGCCATGTCACGGCTCACAAAATTAGAGCCATGGCTGAATCGGTGACTAATCTAAAATCAGTCACTATTGAAGGGATCTGCAAAGCTGCGGCGTGGTCATCAGTCCACACATTCACATCTCACTACTGCCTTCAGCAGAATAGCCGACGCGTCAGTCGGTTTTGGGCAGTCGGGGCTGCAGAACTTCTTTGGGGTTTAGAATCCAACTCCAACCCTCCTAAGCCCATGTTTGTTCTGTTCCAGGCTACACTCATTTAGATGTTTCTTCTTTTCAGGTCAATTTTTATTCTGGCCTCGCCGTTGCGAGACTCTATTGACCACTGTTTGATGTGTAAGCCTGAAAGCTTGGGATACCCCACTTGTGAGAATATCAGCCTGCTTGTCTTTGGAGAAAGAGTAGTTACTTACCTGTAACAGGTGTTCTCCGAAGACAGCAGGCTGCATATTCTCACAAACCCTCCCACCTTCCCCTTTTGGAGTTGTCTCCTCCATCTTTTGGATATAACTGAGGGGCGTGTCCGCTCGGCGAGCGGGAATAGGTGTGCGCACATGCGCAGTACGATCGCTCGCGCGACGGAACGCCGTAAAGAGATTTTGCTTTAAAATCCTCCGGGGCCGACGTGGCGTCACCCACTTGTGAGAATATGCAGCCTGCTGTCTTCGGAGAACACCTGTTACAGGTAAGTAACTACTCTTTTTCCACCTATTTGCAGGCTCAATGTGGCTTACATTGTCCTGTAGAGGTGTTCGCCATCTCCGGTAGTGAAACAAAATACAAGGAGTTAATGTGGTCGGATAAGGTTCATGTGTTATAGACACATTGGGAATCATAGAGAGGAAGAGTTATGAATAGTTTATTGCAAGCTTTGGTATCATTTAGTTATGAATAGTCTATTACAAGCTTTGGTATCGTTGTGTTGCAGGGTTTAGGCACTTAAGTTGGGTCGATAGGGTACACCTTTTTAATCAGGTTGGTTTTTAGTGATTTCCGAAAGTTTAGGTGATGATGAAAAACAACATGAAAATGCACATCCAGTTTAGTTTAATTTATTAAGGGGCCCTTTTACTAAGCTGTGTAAGGGCCTATGCGCGCCCAATGTGCGCCATTCCGAGTTACCGCCCGGCTACCATGTGTGCTGGGTGGTAATTTCATTATTGGCGCATGTCACCTTCGTGCATCAGAAAATATTTTGTATTTTCTGGCGCGCAATGCTACTGGGCAGTAAAAGGCATTTGACCCACGTAGACCCCTACCACCCGGTTAATGCGTGAGACTTACCGCTAAGTCAACGGCTGGCGGTAAGGTCTCAGACCCAAAATGGGCACGCGTCAATTTTCATTTTGCCGCACGTCCATTTTCGGTCAAAATTATAAAAAAGGCATTTTTACAGGTGCGCTGAAAAATGATTCTGCGCATAGACGCCGACTCCGTGGGTGCTGTGGGTGCTCCAGCACCCCCAATAGTCACCCACCGGAAGTTCCCTGCAGGGCGTCCCCCCCTCCCTCCAAAATTTAAAAGTCACTCATCTTACCTCCTCGTCGGAGGAATTACATCTGCAGCAGCAGCCTAGGAAAAAGCGTGCAGGCAGGAGACTCAGAGCTGTTCCGTTTGGTCTCTCTGAGCTCTGGTCCCACCCTCATTTCCTGTTTTCGCAAGGGCGGGACCAGAGCTGAGAGAGAGCAGACGGAACAGCTCTGAGTCTCCTGCCTGCACGCTTTTTCCTGGGCTGCTGCTGCAGATGTAACTCCTCCAACGAGGAGGTAAGATGAGTGACTTTTAAATACCACCTTTTAACTTTTACCTATTTTGCTGTCCAAATTAATGAGTGCAGAAAAAAATTAAAGCAGAACTTCTGGTTAGCAATAGAAATCACAGATCCTGCAAGAACCTACAGTGGGGGAAATAAGTATTTGATCCCTTGCTGATTTTGTAAGTTTGCCCACTGACAAAGACATGAGCAGCCCATAATTGAAGGGTAGGTTATTGGTAACAGTGAGAGATAGCACATCACAAATTAAATCCGGAAAATCACATTGTGGAAAGTATATGAATTTATTTGCATTCTGCAGAGGGAAATAAGTATTTGATCCCCCACCAACCAGTAAGAGATCTGGCCCCTACAGACCAGGTAGATGCTCCAAATCAACTCGTTACCTGCATGACAGACAGCTGTCGGCAATGGTCACCTGTATGAAAGACACCTGTCCACAGACTCAGTGAATCAGTCAGACTCTAACCTCTACAAAATGGCCAAGAGCAAGGAGCTGTCTAAGGATGTCAGGGACAAGATCATACACCTGCACAAGGCTGGAATGGGCTACAAAACCATCAGTAAGACGCTGGGCGAGAAGGAGACAACTGTTGGTGCCATAGTAAGAAAATGGAAGAAGTACAAAATGACTGTCAATCGACAAAGATCTGGGGCTCCACGCAAAATCTCACCTCGTGGGGTATCCTTGATCATGAGGAAGGTTAGAAATCAGCCTACAACTACAAGGGGGGAACTTGTCAATGATCTCAAGGCAGCTGGGACCACTGTCACCACGAAAACCATTGGTAACACATTACGACATAACGGATTGCAATCCTGCAGTGCCCGCAAGGTCCCCCTGCTCCGGAAGGCACATGTGACGGCCCGTCTGAAGTTTGCCAGTGAACATCTGGATGATGCCGAGAGTGATTGGGAGAAGGTGCTGTGGTCAGATGAGACAAAAATTGAGCTCTTTGGCATGAACTCAACTCGCCGTGTTTGGAGGAAGAGAAATGCTGCCTATGACCCAAAGAACACCATCCCCACTGTCAAGCATGGAGGTGGAAATGTTATGTTTTGGGGGTGTTTCTCTGCTAAGGGCACAGGACTACTTCACCGCATCAATGGGAGAATGGATGGGGCCATGTACCGTACAATTCTGAGTGACAACCTCCTTCCCTCCGCCAGGGCCTTAAAAATGGGTCGTGGCTGGGTCTTCCAGCACGACAATGACCCAAAACATACAGCCAAGGCAACAAAGGAGTGGCTCAGGAAGAAGCACATTAGGGTCATGGAGTGGCCTAGCCAGTCACCAGACCTTAATCCCATTGAAAACTTATGGAGGGAGCTGAAGCTGCGAGTTGCCAAGCGACAGCCCAGAACTCTTAATGATTTAGAGATGATCTGCAAAGAGGAGTGGACCAAAATTCCTCCTGACATGTGTGCAAACCTCATCATCAACTACAGAAGACGTCTGACCGCTGTGCTTGCCAACAAGGGTTTTGCCACCAAGTATTAGGTCTTGTTTGCCAGAGGGATTAAATACTTATTTCCCTCTGCAGAATGCAAATAAATTCATATATTTTCCACAATGTGATTTTCCGGATTTAATTTGTGATGTGCTATCTCTCACTGTTACCAATAACCTACCCTTCAATTATGGGCTGCTCATGTCTTTGTCAGTGGGCAAACTTACAAAATCAGCAAGGGATCAAATACTTATTTCCCCCACTGTATGTTAGATTGTAGAAATCTGAATACAAGTGAATTGAGTCGCAGTATAGAACTTAGAAGGGGAGAACATGTGGATTCCAAAGCTAAAAGCACAAGATAACAGTGCTAAGAAAATGTTTGTGAACTCCAAGTAAAATAATACTTACAAATGCTCACTTTATTTCACATTTATTTGGTATATCACATATCTTAAGAAATTCTAAGCAGTTTACAATGGTAAAACAATATAGAAATAATATAAAATTAACAAGATACAAAAGTAGGGATAGAGCTGGACAAATAGGAAATAAACAAGAGGAACTGTATTATGTTAATGTGTAGCAAACCTAATTGTAACACAAAAAGGAAAATGAGAGTGCCTCAGTGCATGCTTGGACAAGGTCATCAGCCAGTCTAGTAATAGGCAGCTTGTTAACCCTCTTGGAAGTCCTGATTTTAAAAAATGGGGTTTTTTTCTATATGAAAGTTTGAATTTCTTAAATTAAGTTTCAAGTCCTAAGTTTAGGGGAATGTTGCTCCAAAGGGAGGGTGCTAATAGTCTGAAGCAAGAGATTCTTATAAAATTGAGACAGATTTTATGGTGGGAGCAATTACTAATAGTTGGTGTTGCTTAATCTGAGCACACTACTAGAACCCTCATCCACACGCTTATCACCTCTCGCTTAGACTATTGCAACTTGCTTCTCACAGGTCTCCCAGTTAGCCATCTCTCTCCTCTTCAATCTGTTCAAAATTCTGCTGCACGACTAATATTCCGCCAGTGTCATCATGCTCATATTAGCCCTCTCCTCAAGTCACTTCACTGGCTTCCTATCCGTTTCCGCATACAGTTCAAACTCCTCTTATTGACTTATAAGTGCATTCACTCTGCAGCTCCTCAATACCTCTCCACGCTCATCTCTTCCTACATTCCTCCCTGGGAACTCTGTTCACTGGGTAAATCTCTCTTATCTGCACCCTTCTGCTCCACTGCTAACTCCAGACTCCGTTCCTTTTATCTTTCTTCACCATATGCCTGGAATAGACTTCCTGAGCCGGTATGTCAAGCTCCATCTCTGGCCGTCTTCAAATCTAAGCTAAAAGACCACCTTTTTGATGCTGCTTTTAACTCCTAACCCTTATTCACTTGTTCAGAACCCTTATTTTATCATCCTCACTTTAATATTCCCTTATCTCTTATTTGTCCTGTTTGTCTGTCCTAATTAGATTGTAAGTTCTGTCGAGCAGGGACTGTCTCTTCATGTTCAAGTGTACAGCGCTGCGTACGTCTAGTAGCGCTTTAGAAATGATAAGTAGGAGGAGGAGGAGGAGAGGGGGAGGGGAGGGGGCTTGGCCTGGAACTGGGAGAGTGAGAGGGGGGCTGGAACTCGGAGGCAGGGAGGGACAGGGGAGGAGGGGAATGCACCACCTGTAAAAAAAAAAAAAATTCAGCACCCCCAATCATTTTGAAAAGTTGGCTCCTATGATTCTGCGTGCATCTATAACACGTGCCTACACTACCGCAGGCCATTTTTCAGTGCACCTTAGTAAAAGGACCCCTATGACTTTCTAGTCTACCTTTCGCTAAACCACAACAAAGTGGTTTACAAACACACACACACACACACACACACACACACACACACACACACACACACACACACACACACACACACACATATATATATATATATATATATATATATATATATATATATATATATATATATATATAAATATCTGAGAAACACAGGGTATCAGAAAGGAGAATAGGACAGATATCAGAAATGGGTGTGCTAAGTTCAGCTGTTTTTAATTTAAGAAATCTTTCAATATCATTTGTTACAAGCAGGATTTGAAAAGAAAAGTGCTTTTGAAGTAAAGCTATACTGAAGGCACTTTCTGGACTATCAAGCTCCATATGAGTTGCTGAACTATGGCGGCTTAGTAAACAGGGCCCTCAGATTGTGAACCCACTAGGGACAGAGAAACAGTACCATCTAGTAACACTAGAAATGAAAAGTAGTAGCAGTTCATCTAAGTTGTTGTTGTGTGCTGTTGTGTTAATGTCAACTCATTTATTTATTGCATTTGTATCCCACATTTTCCCACCTATTTGCGGGTTCAGTGTGGCTTACAATACATTTTGAATGATGGAAATACAATGTGCTACAGTACAATTATGGGTTACATTATGAGGAGTTGTGGGAAGACAAATCAAGTCAAAACAACATTTAGAGCGTATAAACTGTGGAATGTTACAATGGGGAAAAGATAGGGCGAAATAACAATAGCACGAGAACCTTAGGGTGCAGCAATTTTATAAGTGGGTGGGGTATTAATTGTGGTGAAGATACGGGTAGGAGAATTCAGAAGAGAGTGTGTTGATGCATTTCTGTTAGTGTGTGTGGACTTCATGTGTTTTGATCCTTGCAGTAAATTTTCTCGAAGAGATAAGTCTTTAATCGTTAGTGACCCCATGGCTAATAGACTTGATTATGGCATATTGGGGTATAATTTTAGCACAGAAAACAAGCAAGGGCAGATTTCTGTACAAATCTCAGGGCTGGATTAAGGCACTGGCAATCTGTGTGCATGCCTAGTGACAAAATATTTAGGGAGGCCCTATATTCTACATAATGTGTGGAAGCTAGGATAGCTAACATATATGAACATTTTTCAAATTTAAAGCTTCTATAGTTCTCCAATCCTAACCCCTATGTGAGCTAATGAGAAGGCACTGGGAGCAGGAACACTGGACAACAGCTCTAGTCACAGAAAGAATAGGGGAAGTTCCTGGGCTGTGCAAGTGAAGCCTCTGCATGAGGAAGTGGAACTGAATCCTATCAGAGGCACTACACTACACTGACTATGAATAGTAAAAAAGACAGCAGACCCAGCTAAACAGGAACAACTTTTATTACATACAAGATTTTAAAAATCACAATTAAAGACTCAACATGACCGTGTTCTGGCAAAATCAAGAGAACAAATAAAAACCTTTTACAATATCCATTTTTAGGAGACACACTAGATTTCAAAATTATAAAGGCAAAAATGATAAAGGGCCTCTTCATTCAAGTTGTTGTAAGCGGTTACCATGTGAATTAGCAAGCAGTAATAGTTAATGCAAGGCTAACAGAGACAATGCTGAAGGAAAGGATAGTGAACGTAATAGCATCCAACAGGTTGCAAGACCGGGTGCATTTTTACCTGCTGGGGGGGGGGGGGGGGGGGTGCCGCGCGCCTGTCGGCTTCACTTGTTCCATGCTCCCTCTGCCCCGGAACAGGAAGTAACCTGTTCCGGGGCAGAGGGAGCACGGAACGAGCGGAGCCGACAGGCGTGCGAATCCCCCCGCAGCGGCGTGCACCCGGGGCGGACCGCCCCCACTGACCCCCCCTTGGTACGCCACTGCACTGCACCCACTAAAACTGCTCCAGGGACCTGCATACTGCTGTGATGGACCTGAGTATGGCATAGAGGCTAGCACAAAAGATTTTTAAAGATGTTTTTTTTAGGGTGGGAGGGGGTTAGTAACCACTGGGGGAGTAAGGGGAGGTGATCCCCGATTCTCTGCGGTGGTCATCTGGTCAGTTCGGGCACCTTTTTGTGCCTTGGTCGTAAGAAAATCAGGACCAGGTAAAGTCGTCCAAGTGCTCGTCAGGGACGCCCTTTTTTTTCCATTATGGGTCGAGGACGCACATGTGTTAGGCACGCCCAAGTCCCGCCTTTGCTACGCCTCCGACATGCCCCTGTGACTTTTGGTCGTCCCCGCGACGGAAAGCAGTTGAGGACGCCCAAAATCAGCTTTCAATTATGCCGATTTGGGTGACCCTGTGAGAAGGAAGCCCATCTTCCGATTTGCGTCGAAAGATGGGCGTCCTTCTCTTTCAAAAATAAGTCTGATAATGGCAAGTGTGATCTTTTTCTAAAGAAATCTCTCGCTTTCTCTAATAAGTAACTGTTTTACTGAAAACTGAAAATAACATTTTTTATTGCATACATCGATCACCGTGCTCTGTAATTTAGTTCACAATAGAATGTTTTATGAACTGTGATAAAGCTTCAGGTGTTCTGTATCAGATAACTTGGATTAATAATTGGGAACATTTTATATTTTCTTATACCTGCACAAAAATCAGATTTTTATTCATTTTTTAATCAAATTTTAGAATCATGTTTCTAAGTAATGCTCAAGGAAATGCAGATTATATAGTAACCATACTACAGTTCAAAAACAATTAGTAATTAGAACACAGCTATTATGACATTGTAAAATCTTCACATTTATGTTTCTAGCACAAACCTCTGCATAAAAAAAGCAGACAAGTCACTGAGGTAATGCTATAAGACAGAGTCTAGTTTTAGGCACCAAGAATGTGCCTATTTAGCGCTTATTCTATAACGAAAAGTAAGAATCTACTTTTTTTTTATCGAGTACAAGTATAATAGGTCAAATGTGCATGTATATAAGTGCAGGTAATTTGAATTCCCTGAAAAGCTTCACTTAACACTATAATGTAACATACTATGCCATACGTTATATTGTTGTTTGAACATTTTTACTGCTGTAATTGTCTATTGCTTATGCTGAAGTGAATTTCCTTCAAAAAGACAGTAAATACATCCTAATAAATAAATAAATAGAATACTGACTCCTTAAAGAAATGCCCCCACTAGGGTGTGTACTTTATACATATGGAAGGTTTCAAAGCAAAAGTACAGACATAATTTAACTTTGTGCAAAGCCTGGATGTACAAAGTATGCATAGTCGTTGACCCAGTGAAGACAGTTTGAAAATGGCCACTTATGTTACTCACAGGGAGGGTATTCAAAGGAATTTGCTCAGGTAACCAAGAAGTTACCTAAGGAGCCCTTTAAAAAGCGTTGGTAAGCGGAACACGGGCTTACCGCACGCTAAATTGGAACTACTGCCGGCCCAACACGGCCGCTGGCGGTAGTTTCTGTCTTGAGTGTGTGTCATTTCCAGAGTGCTGGAAAAAATAATTTTTCTAGCGCGGCGCTAACTCGGCGGTAATCAGGCGTTGCCATCCAGGTGGCGGTAAGTGCTCCCTGTCACATGGCCACGTGGAAAGAGTTATCTTGCCGCATGGCCATTTTTTGGGAGGGGGAGGGTTTACCCACGGCAGTAAAAAGGTCCTCCGCCACTACCACAGTATCCTTTTTCCCGCAACTTAGTAAAAGGACCCCTAAGTTAATTCCCTGGGTTGTAACATCTAATCCTTCAGTGTGGCTGCTCTATTCTTGTGGAATAAACTTTCTTTGGCTCAAAGGCTGGAAACATCCTACATTAGATTCAAATCAGGTTTGAAAACCCACCTCTTCAGATTGGCGTTCTTGAATTTATTTTTTCTTAATTTCTTTCGTGGTCTAATGAACTGGTACAGCATGGTTTCAATGAATTATGCTTAGGATGAGCCCAATTCATTATATGTTTTTATCTTCTTATTCCATATACTGTGTGTGGATATTATTGGATATTATTTATTCTTACTATTGCTATTAGATTAATATTGTAAACTGCTTAGATACCACATTTATATGTGGTATATCAAATAAATTTGAAAGTTGTTTTTTTAATAAAGCCCTAATCACAGGTCAGTTCAGCTGAAAGTACATATGCATTTTAGCTGGATCAAATAAATGCAATTTTCATATGGATACATTTTCAGGCTTTGAAAATTGCCCTCTAAATTATTCTTACACTCATCAGTCCCTATTAGATTCACTGGAGAAAGCAGAATATTCGTACCTTTCTTAGAAGTTTTTCGCCTTGGTCTGCTAGCTTCAGTCTCTAAAAAAAGAAACAAACATTTATATCTAGACAAAAAAATATGAAACTAATAATACACTATGAAATTTTCATATACCATATTAACAGCTCTCAGATTTATAAAACAAATGAAAGAGAAAAAAAAGCAGCAGGCACTCTGAAGACTGGAAGATGACAAATCACCTATATGTGTCATGTCATAGAATAGTGGCCAATACAAAATCATATTTCCTGGGTATATGTGGGAATTCCTGAGCAGTCATCATCTCTCATCTCAAAGAGCCCCTTAGTCTTACAGATTAGCTGAAGCATAAAACAGCTCCAGGAGGGGATAATGAATAATGGACTATCTTCTATATATGGCTCCTGAAAAATCAGCACCTGAAAAATTAGAACTGAAAATACTTCCACCTAGGCATATTCTGTAAACCACGCCTCAGGGGCGTAGCCAGACCTCGGCAGAGCCCAAGGTGGGGGGGCACATTTTAGCCCGCTTCCCCCAGCTACTGACCCCCCCCCCTCCCCCCGCCGCAAGGTACCTTTGCTGGCGGAGGTCCCCAACCCCCGCCAGCCTTAGTCTTCTTCAGCGTTCTCCGGCTAATTCGCTCACTTCGCTGACGACATCCTGCACGTTCCCACTTAAAGGAACATGCAGGATGTGCTGGACGTCAGGACTCACAGCACAGATCAGCGAAGTAAGCAAATGCAACGGAGACTCCTGCCAGCAAAGGTACCTTGCAGTGGCCGGGGGAGGGGGGTCGAAAATGGAGGGGGCCCAGACTAAATCTGTGGGGGCCCATGCCCCCATGGCCCTACCTAGCTATGCCCCTGCCACGCCTAGATTTAGGGGTGGTCTATAGAATACACCTAGCAGGTTTATAAAATAAGCCTAGCGGCCATGCCTGCGCCTAACTCTAGGCACATCCATTTACGCCAAGTAAAACTTAGTGGAAATATCAGAGCTTAAGTTAGGCGCGGAGCAGGTGTATTCTATAACCGTGCACGCTGATTTTCAGAACACCTACGGTCCGCCCATTCTACGCCCACAGCTACGCCCCTTTTTGGTAGCGCACATTAGAATTTACACGCACCACTTTACGAATACATCTAGCAAATTGTGCGTGTAAATTCTAATTAATGTCAATAATTGCTTGTTAAGTGGCAATTATTGGCACTGATTGGCTTAAGTAATTAAAGTTGCATGCGCAAATCCAGAATATGACTGGACTTGGGCGAGCAATTTCGGTTGCACTATATACAAACCAGGGTATTATGTGTAACTGATTACTAACCATGCTCACTGAATGTTTCTTACAGGCACTGTAAGCAACTTTGCTTTTATCGGAGGAGAAGCAGAATGGCCAGTCACACTACCAATGAAGTTGGAGAACATGTTTTTTTTTTAGTGAAAACCCTTTTCCTGTTTATAATTAAACATTTGTAATAAGCATGGGCACAATTTAGCGTGGTATTGGGAAGTAGTCCCCCACCTAAATACTTCAGATGGGGTGCTGAATTGGTCTACATGGGCACAAAGAAATAAATGGCAACACATCAACTTGGGTGAACTGGAAGGAGGAGGAACTATGTGGACCAGAAAAGGAGGCAAGGTAACACTGGCCTCTGACTGGCTTGTGAGAAGAAGAGGAGGAGGAGTTGTGTCTCACAGGAGAAGGATGAGTTATGTTGGCCTCAGCGCGTCTAAAAGAAGAGGAACAGTAGAGACAGAGGCAACTGTGGCTGAATCAACCTGCTGAAGCTACAGCTGAAGAGGTGGGAGAATTAAGGCTGATTAGACAGGGCCTAGAAGTGGGAAAGGGCAGATTGTGAAGACTGTCAGTCTGATGTCCACATCCTTTGCCTTCCAAACAAAAACATCAAACTACTCTTAAGAAAATAAACAAGCACTCAAAATAATAAAATGGGCCAGAAGGGCAGGAGAATGGAGTAAGATTTGACACCTCAAATAAACCCTGCAATTCTCACTCACTAAACCTAGTTTTGTGCCAGGAATCAGTATCCAAACAGTAAAGGGCTGATCATGAATTGAAGAGCACTGCACAAAAACTTGATAAATCACAAAAAAATGTTTTTGACAAAAGCAGTCCTTGTATTTAGATTTTTCCCCCATAAATGCTATCATTAACAGGTTAACTATTGTTATTAACTTTGTTACATGTCATCAAAGCAATGTCAGAATAACAAAATTAATGTGAAGACTTAACATATTTTTTGTTTAAATATTAATGTCTGATTAATAATGCAAAAGTTGTGCTAATAAAAGAACAGTTTATATTCTAAATTCATTCACAGTCCTCCATTTCATCTAATAAACTGTCTTTAGCTACAGTCTGATGGTAGAAGTTTCTGTGAGCTTCAGGAACATATTTCTCAACTAAACTCTGGATGTCTTTCACCTTGCCACCTTTAGTGGAATGGGTCCAGAATACACAGGAGTTGTTAGGTTCAATGGCTTTTTTCCTTTGTTCAAAGCATGAAACATCACTGTATAAAAATGTAAAAAAACATTTCATATCCATGTCATGTTTATTGCACATCACAAAAGTAGTACTTGTTTGTGCAAGAGCCTGTTAAGTTCAATCACCTTAAACAGCCAGCTGTAGCTTCCTGGTTTCCCATTTTCATTTCAAACTCAACAGCATTTGACATCTAATTTTGTTGCCATTCCTCACAGATACAGATTCTGGGAGGCATGATCTCTGATTTTGTTGAAAGTTGAAAGGATTTCTTGCTTACGTTGGTCATTCAAATCATCCATAAAGATGCAGATTGCATTTCACACTTTGTGGTGATGTATTGAAATATATGAATAAAGTATAAAGATGGCAAGTCATCTATAAAGCAGAGCTTGCAACCACACTGAGGGCCAGTAGACTACTGCAGTTTTGTCTGTCCTCTCCCATCACACAGTTCGTTTCCAGTTGCTGTCATCATGCTTTTGTTTTTTAGTATATTGGCAAGATAATTTGACATTTTCACTTACAACCACCATGCTCAAAAACAAAGGATTGCTTTGCCTTGCAGTGCTGAATGATCAGCCAGGCTAGCGAGCAAATGCTTAATAAAGCATGGGCTCAAACACTTATTACTACGCAAAACTATCACTACAAATTAATTAAATTGACCTAAATTAACTCTTTAAAATGAATTATAGCAGTAGTTAGCAGATACAAAAATACTGTGCATGCAAAGTGGTTAATATATTAGGAGATTAGCATTTTAAATTTATTTTCCTGTGGGACGACGGATTGTGGACTTAACAGGATTTTGCACAGAGCCAGAGACAAGTGGACTTGACATATTTTTCAGCAAAACTAAGTCTGTAGATAATGAACAGCCCTATGAAAGAATACATCAGTATGAAAATCTCAGTTTGTACCTAAAGCGGACTTGTAAGGTTTTACACAACACCCTTCAATTGTCTACTAGTGCTTCAATGGCTCTACATGCGGCCCTTTTACAGAGTGGCAGTAAGCCCAACCTATTTGAAGGAGCAAAAGGAGCACTCAGGGAGAATAAGGCCATAGCAGAGAGACTGAATGAATTCTTTGCTTCGGTCTTTATGGAAGAAGATGTAAGAGATGTATCTGTACCAGAAATTGTTTTCAAGGGTGACGATGCAGAGGAACTGAAAGAAATCTCGGTGAACCTGGAAGACGTACTGAGCCAAATCAACATGTGAAAGAGTGATACATTGCATGGACCGGTATTGAAAGAACTCAAACAAGAAATTGCTGATCTGGATAATGGTGAGCCAATTGATGGCTAAGGGTGGATATGACTGAGGTCAATAAAATCCTGAGTGGTGTAGAATGGGTAAAAGTGAATGGATTTTTTCACTCAAACCAGCCAAGGTGAGACAGCAGGAAAAGACACCTACAAAACGCAATTACTTTTAGGCACAACCATTTGCACCAATGAAACCCTGGTAAAATCCCTGGGCCTAAATAAGGCACGGGTCCCCTTTATTCTATAATCGCATGCACAAATTGTAGGAATGTCCCTGATCCTCCCAAGGCCATGCCCCCTTTTTCTGCATGTGTGCATCCAGCCATGTAAATTTTACTTAATGCCAATTAGCACAGATAATTGATTATTAGGGCCCAATTATCAGCACTAACTGGCTCATTATTCAACTAAATTGCATGTGCAAATTGGGCATGCATCCAAATTTGCACCATTTATAGAATTCAGGGGTTAGTGTGTCACTTTTAAGTAGGTTAATATAATACATTTTTTGGTATGGGATACAATTATGCCATGGTATTTTTGAAGGTAATTTGACAACTTTTGTGAGGAGGAAACTACCCTGGATGCAGATAGGAAACCACCCATACACCTTTATTTTTTGAGAACAGCAGTTGCTGTTATCTGCAATTGGGTTGGTAGCCCTATAATAAGAATTTACAAGTCAGTAGATATCTTTTGGTTTCGGGTGTGAAAATTTGGATTGTGGCCACAATACTGTTTCAGTTGAAAACTAAATTGGGATCTGCTTACAGCATTAGCACTTCTTACATTCAGTTGCACATATGGCACTTCTATAAGGCTGTAAGTGACACACACAGCAATATTCTAGGATTTTGATTTTAAAAGATTTGAGAATAACAATTATGATAAAATTATTACCTTTGAGATTCAAGAGTGTCCACATAACTACCAGATGATTAATTCTGGTTTTAAACAGAAAATGTAAAATTGTTAGCCATCCTCATTTGCCAGAGATTAGCTTCATTGATTGCACCAGACAGGCACAGATTGCTTCTCATCCTGCAGCAAGCCTCCAGCTGCTGGCTGTGTTAAACTGCTGGCTGACTCTGTTCCATTCCATGTATCAAAATACTAGCTCATTTAATATATAACTGTATGTCAAAAGCAGTTTATTTTACAAAACCATTTTACCTGGGCTTTTGGTGTGTTTGTATTCTAGCTTGTGCTGTGGATTCTTCCTGGAATGAAAGAACAAAAATGTATTAAACAAAACTGTCAACACATTATGATGCTATTTTTAAAAAGATGCACCTGTTATAAAGTCAAGTAAGCACCTACTTGAGTTTATAAAACACTAGCGTAGGTGCTAGCTCAGATTTTATTTATTTTTGTTACATTTGTACCCCGCGCTTTCCCACTCATGGCAGGCTCAATGCGGCAGGCAATGGAGGGTTAAGTGACTTGCCCAGAGTCACAAGGAGCTGCCTGTGCCGGGAATTGAACTCAGTTCCTCAGTTCCCCAGGACCAAAGTCCACTACCCTAACCACTAGGCCACTCCTCCACTCAAGAGGAGCTTGAGGGCCGGTGTAAAAGCTAGCGTATACTTTCTCCAAATAAATGAAGGAATTCTATACTGCCCTGCAATGGGAAAAAGAAACAAGTGCTTCAGTAAAGATAGGCACTTGCTTCTTTTTGCCATTGCAGGGCAGTATAATGGAGGAGTAGCCTAATGGTTAGTGCCAGAGTACCAGGGGAAACAGGATCAATTCCCACTGCAGCTCCTTGTGACTCTGGGCAAACCACTTAACCCTTCATTCCCCAAGGTAAAACTCAGATTGTATGCCCTTCCAGCAAAGGGAAATACCTAGTATGCCTGAAAGTAACTCATCTTGACCAACTACTGAAAAAATTATGAGCTAACCCAAATAAAATAACTGCATCATTTTGTGTTCTATTTTTAGGAATTTCAGCTGGGGTAATGTAGTACAATAATAAGTGATCTAGTGGCGAGAATAATACAGTGGGATCAGGAGACCCAGGCTCAAATTCTGTTTCTGCCACTGCCACTCATTCTGGCCTTGAGCAAAGTCACTTTATTTCCCATTGCCTCAGGTACCCTCTTAGCATTTAAGTTCCATGGGGGAGGTATTTATTGTATTATGTAATCTGCTGTAAAATGTCCTTGTTTAGGGTACTTGAAAAATGCTGAAATAATAGAGAGGGCCATGTAAAGTTTCACAGAAAAGACTCAAAAGGACTAGTCTGTTAAGTTTTTAATAAATCCGATATTAAAACCTAGGAAAAAAGGGGCGTGTCAAGATGGCGCCGTGAGCGGTTGTGTTTGAAGCGGTCTCCTGCCTTCCCTGCTGAATAAATACATATTCCTGTCAGAATGCTGCATACAAAACGTAAAGGGACGATCCGGGGATTTCCCCTACCTTCCGGGACATCCACTCCGGCGAGGAGAGGCTTGGAGCGCTTCTTCCCCGCGGTTTCCCGCGTTAGCGGAGCGGAGTCCTTAGCGGGGGGAGCCGGTGAAGCGGTTCTCCCGCTGGACATAGAAACATCTCTTTCCCCGCTATGCTCTATAACTCCTCCTTGCCCGGCAACTCTCGCTAGTCGAACGGGGTTTCCTCTAGGACCCGGAAAGGGTGACTCTGAGGAGCCCAGAGGGGAGCTCGACCTGACGGGGAGATCAGAAGTAGCAGGAGAGACGGAGGTGAATCTAAGTCGGATTTGGCTGAAGTTATTAGAAATTGAAAGAACCCTGAAACAATCTTCTGATGAGGTAAAGACATTAAATTTATCGATACAGGAAGTGAAGAACTCTATGGAAGTGGTTAACCAAGATTTTTCAAAGAAAATTGAGGCCTTACAGACAGACTCTAAGCAAACGGAAGAATTCAAAGTGGCTGTGATTAAAGATAGTATTGAGATCAGAAGAAAAATGGAACAAATGGAGAACTATAACAGGAGGTTAAACCTTCGACTATTAAATTTTCTTAGAATGATGGGAGTCTCTCCAAATGATATGTTTTGCAGATTTTTGAAAGAAAATTTGAATTTTCCCCAAGAAATATTTCCTCCTTTGAATAAAATTTATTATATTTCAAAAACAATGAATAAAGTAGAAGGAGAAGACTCAGTGGATTTACAAAATGTCACAGCCATTTTAGAACAATCAATTACAAACGTGAGCGAAAGAGGAACGTTGATAGTCTCCTTTGTTTTCCAACAGGACTTAAATGCAGTAATGAGACTTTATTTTAAATCAACCAACCGCATGTTTGTAGGCCAGAAGATCTGGCTTTATCCTGATGTGACCAAAATAACCCAGGAAAAAAGGAAAAAGTTTCTGTCAATGAGGTCAAAAATTCTAGAAATGGGAGGTTCCTTCCTTCTTGCGTATCCTTGTAAATGTGTTATCAGGATAAATCAAACAAAATATATATATTATATGCCTGATCAGCTTCAGAACTTCTTAGATACTAAACAAGCTTAGAGATAAGAAGTATGGGAATAACGATGTCATTATTTTTCTTGCTTAAATATGTGAAATTGTGTAAATTTCACTAATTCCTACCCCCCCCCCAACCTTTATATTGTGGTCTAAGGAAGCCAATGTTACATAAATAATTGAACAAAGTTTCTCTTTTTTTTTTTCCCTAAGTTTGTAAAGTTATTACAATTGTAGCTGTATTACACTTTGCAGTTGTATTTATCTGTATAAGTATATATAAAATAATAAAAAAATTATAAATCTAAAACCTAGAAAAAAATAATGTTGCATTACTGCCACCTGTAACATACCAGCTTTATTGACTGTAAGATGTCCAGTGGACAAGCTATTCAGTTAAAGCTATATGGATAATTTTATCTCAATATTTAGTTTGAGGTCTTCTCCAGATAATTTCTGTTTGGACTTTAGATCTGATTACTTTCATTTCCAAATTCAGGGTTAAGGCAAGTACGGTAGAATTCCAATCTAAGGTCCCCTATTTATGCATTATCACCATAACATATGTTAAAGGGCACTTAAAGCCAGGCTAGTGGCTCCAACGAGCATTATGCTACACTAATGGAGCTTTAGCAAAAATAATCAGACCCAAACTCACAGTAAATTAATGAGCCTCATTGCATTCAAAGTAGCTCATTAATATAGAAATGCATTAATGCAACTTGGACTAACATTGGCAAATTATGCTAAAGCCTGAATGTTAACCACTCTCCTTGAGATTTGATGAACTTTCTCCCCAAGGTACATTTACTTGCTCAGCAAACTGATGTCCCTGGGGAACAAAAGAAAGGGGCTAATAAGGGAGCTGAAGGAGTGATTCCACTCCCCCTCCTCCCAGTAAAGGAAATTTCTGGTAGGCTATAGACAATAGAAGAGTTTTTGGCCACAACCCCCCGCCCCCATTTGGCAAGGAAATTATAGACCAGTGAGTCTGACGTCAGTGCCGGGCAAAATGGTAGAGACTATTATTAAGAACAAAATTACAGAGCATATTCAAAAATGTGGATTAATGAGACAAAGTCAACATGGATTTAGTGAAGGGAAATCTTGCCTCACCAATCTACTACATTTCTTTAAAGGGGTGAACAAACATGTGGATAAAGGTGAGCCGGCTGATATTGTGTATCTGGATTTTCAGAAGGCGTTTGACAAAGTACCTCATGAAAGACTCCAGAGGAAATTGGAGAGTCTTGGGATAGGAGGTAGTGTTCTATTGTGGATTAAAAACTGGTTAAAAGATAGAGAACAGAGAGTAGGGTTAAATGGTCAGTATTCTCAATGGAGAAGGGTAGTTAGTGGGGTTCCCCAGGGGTCTGTGCTGGGACCGCTGCTTTTTAACATATTTATAAATGACCTAGAGATGGGAGTAACTAGTGAGGTAATTAAATTTGCTGATGACACAAAGTTATTCAAAGTCGTTAAATCGTAAGAGAATTGTGAAAAAATTACAAGAGGACCTTACGAGACTGGGAGACTGGGCATCTAAATGGCAGATGACGTTTAATGTGAGCAAGTGCAAAGTGATGCATGTGGGAAAGAGGAACCAGAATTATAGCTATGTCATGCAAGGTTCCACGTTAGGAGTCACGGATCAAGAAAGGGATCTAGGTGTCGTCATTGATGATATGTTGAAACCTTCTGCTCAGTGTGCTGCTGCGGCTAACAAAGCAAATAGAATGTTAGGTATTATTAGGAAAGGAATGGAAAACAAAAAGGAGGATGTTATAATGCCTTTGTGTCGCTCCATGGTGTGACCGCACCTCGAATATTGTGTTCAATTCTGGTCACCGCATCTCAAAAAAGATATAGTGGAATTAGAAAAGGTGCAGAGAAGGGCGACGAAAATGATAAAGGGGATGGGACGACTTCTCTATGAGGAAAGGCTAAAGCGGCCAGGGCTATTCAGCTTGGAGAAAAAGGTAGCTGAGGGAAGATATGATAGAGGTCTATAAAATAATGAGTGGAGTTGAACGGGTAGATGTGAAGCGTCTGTTTACGCTTTCCAAAAATACTAGGACTAGGGGGCATGCAATGAAGCTACAATGTAGTAAATTTAAAACGAATCAGAGAAAATTTTTCTTCACTCAATGTGTAACTAACTCTGGAATTTGTAGCCAGAGAATGTGGAAAAGGTGGTTAGCTTAGCGGAGCTTTAAAAAGATTTGGACAGCTTCCTAAAGGAAATGTCCATAGACCATTATTAAATGGACTTGTGGAAAATCCACTATTTCTGGGATAAGCAGTATAAAATGTTTTCTACTTTTTTGGGATTTTGCCAGGTATTTGTGACCTGGATTGGCCACTGTTGGAAACAGGATGCTGGGCTTGATGGACCTTTGGTCCTTCCCAGTATGGCAATACTTATGTACTTATGTACATATGGCAGAGACTAGACCCAAAGCTAGGTCCCTCCCCCAGTGACATAGTTAACCTGGACCATAAGTCTGTAAAACAATCAGTGCCTTTAAATCAAACCCCTGTAGGCACGACGTCCCCCCTTATCCCCTCCCCCCATAAAATTAAGTTTAAATTCCCTGTGGGTCCAGTGTGCAGCAGGACTGATCCCCACTCATTCCTGTCCTGGCACTGACTGACCTCTAGTGCTACAAGATAACATAGTAGTAGAAGTCAATCGATACCATGTCAACCTTAGAACTATTATTTATTTAGCATTAAATAACTGCTTAAAGGCAATCACATGACATACCATGATTAGTCATACCTCATTTGAATACTAATGAGCTGATCTGCATACATTTGCAAGGGATGCAACTCAGTTAACTACTTAGCAATTTTGGATACTTATTTTGCTCTGGCAGTAATGAGTATGTACGCTACCATTAATGCTGTTCTACAATTAATGCACTTTCTAAAGAGACCACAGAGTGCAGTAAACTGGATCAATAGCTAAGCACTAGAAAAAAATTCAGTGATTGGTCATGTTCCATAATCAAATGTCTCTCCTATTTATTATAAGAAAACAAATAAAACACAATGTTGTTAGATAAACATAAAAAATACTTTCACGGCTTCTAGTTTTACAATTCCTGTACTAATAGAGCAGAAAAACAGCAGAAATGCAAGGATTCAAGTATACACTTTGGACATTTTTCTGTTTCAAAATTCAATTTTGAAACAGAAAAATGTCCAAAAAGCGGCATTTGGATTTGCCAAAACGTTCAAATCACTGTTTTTGAAACCCATTTTAAGACTTTTTCTATGCATAAGAAAAAAGAACATAATAGCCATACTGGGTCAGACCAATGGTCCATCTAGCCCAGTATCCTGTCTCCAACAGTGGCCAAGGCAGGTCACAAGCACCTGGCAGAAACCCAAATAACATTCCATACTACCAATCCCAGGACAAGCAGTGGCTTCCCCATATTTATCTCAATAGCAGACTATGGACTTTTCCGCAAGGAACTTGTGTAAACCTTTTTTAAACCCAGCTACGTTAACTGCTGTTACCACATCCTCCGGCAACAAGTTCCAGAGCTTAACCATTCTTTGAGTGAAAAAACATTCCCACCTATTTGTTTACAGAAGAATTTCCATGTAATTGTCTGTACTTTTTGAGAAAGTAAAAAATCTGTTCACTTCTACTCAATCTATACCACTCTGGATTTTGTAGACTTCAATCATATCCAGTGGCGTTCGTGGCCTGGATGGCACCCGGGGCGGAGCGCCAATGCGCCCCCCCTCCCCCCCCCCCCGCTAAATGTCACCTTCCCCCCCTCCGGTGAAATGACACCCCCCCCGGGTGTACGCCGCTGGGGGGATGCCGTGGCGCGCGCCTGCTCCGAGTTCACTAAACTTCGCTTCGCTGCAGCTCCCTCTGCCCCAGAACAGGAAGTAACCTGTTCCAGGGCAGAGGGAGTTGCAGCAAATGAGCGACTAAGTTTAGCGAACTCGGAACAGGTGCCCGTCGCGGCACCCCCCAGCGGCGTGCACCCGGGGTGGACCGCCCCCACCGCCTCCCCCTTGGTACGCCACTGATCATATCTTCCCTCAGCCATCTCTTTTCCAAGACGAAGAGCCGTAACTTCTTTAACCTTTCCCCATATGACAGGAGTTCCATCCCCTTTATCATTTTGGTTGCTCTTCTTTGAACCTTCTGCTACATCGTTTTGCAACATAGTGACCAGAACTGAACGCAATATATCAAGGTGAATTCACACCATGGAGCGATACAGAGGCATTATCTATAGGTCTTGTTTATCATCCCTTTTCTAATAATTCTTAGCATCCTGTTTGCTTTTTTCACCACCGCCACACTCTGGGCAGAAGATTTCAGCGTATTGTCTACAATAACACCTAGATCTTTTTCTTGGGTGCTGACTCCAAAGGTTGAATCTAGCATTAGGTAACTATGATTTGGATTATTCTCCCCAATGTATATCCCTTTGCATTGTCCACATTAAATTTCATTTACCATTTGGATGCCCAGTCATCCAATTTCCTAAGGTTTTCCTGCAATTTTTCACAGTCTGCAAATGATTTAACAAGTTTTGTGTCATCTGCAAATTTAATTACCTCACTTGTTGTTCTGATTTCTAGATCATTTATAAATATGTTAAATAGCACCAGCCCAAGTACAGATCCCTGCAGCACTCCACTATTCACCCTCCTACACTGAGAAAATGGCTGTTTAACTCTACCGTCTGTTTTCTGTCCAATAACCAATTCCTAATCCACAACAGAACATTGTCTCCTATCCCATGACTCTTTAATTTTCTCATGAGTCTCTCAAGAGAAACTTTGTGAAAAGTTTTCTGAAAATCTAGATACACTTCATTGGCAGTATATCCAGATCACAAGGGGGCATGTCAGGGTGTGTTGGGGTAGGATTTGGACGTTCCTAATACTTGGATGTTTTTTTGCCATAATGGAACAAAGCAAAAACATCAAGGTCTAAAAATTTGTCGTTTTGTCTGGACCTGTTTCACATCACAACTGAGTCAGAAAAAGGTGCCCTAAATGACCACTGAAGAGATTAAAGCATGACCCCCTACTCTCCCACTGGTCAGTGACCCCCTCCCACTCTCCCCCAAGATGTGACAGAAATAGTACATACCAACCTCTATGACAAGTTTCAGATGTTGTGGCCGGTCCTATTAGAGAAGCAAGAAGGTCCCTGGAGTAGCCTACTGGTCAGTGCAGTGCACTGCAGGCCCATATCTCACTCCCACTCTACCTGTTACACTTGTAGTGGAAAGTATGAGCCCTCCAAAACCCACTAAAAACCTACTGATCTTTCCGCTGCTTTTGACACTGTCGATCACAGTATACTTCTCGATACCCTGTCCTCACTTGGATTCCAGGGCTCTGTCCTTTCCTGGTTCTCTTCCTACCTCTCCCTCCGCACCTTTAGTATTCACTCTGGTGGATCCTCTTCTACTTCTATCCCTCTGCCTGTCGGCGTACCTCAGGGTTCTGTTCTTGGTCCCCTCCTCTTTTCTATCTACACTTCTTCCCTTGGTTCATTAATCTCATCCCATGGCTTTTCCTACCATCTCTATGCTGATGACTCCCAAATCTACCTTTCTACCCCTGATATCTCACCTTGCATCCAAACCAAAGTTTCAGCGTGCTTGTCTGACATTGCTGCCTGGATGTCTCAACGCCACCTGAAATTAAATATGACCAAAACCGAGCTTCTCATTTTCCCCCCCCCAAACCCACCTCCCCGCTCCCCCCGTTTTCTATTTCTGTTGATGGCTCTCTCATTCTCCCTGTCTCCTCAGCTCGAAACCTTGGGGTCATCTTTGACTCTTCTCTCTCCTTCTCTGCTCATATCCAGCAGACCGCCAAGACCTGTCGTTTCTTTCTTTACAACATCCGTAAAATCCGCCCCTTTCTTTCCGAGCACTCTACCAAAACCCTCGTCCACACTCTTGTCACCTCTCGTTTAGACTACTGCAATCTGCTTCTTGCTGGCCTCCCACTTAGTCACCTTTCCCCTCTCCAGTCAGTTCAAAACTCTGCTGCCCGTCTCATCTTCCGCCAGGGTCGCTTTACTCATACTACCCCTCTCCTCAAGACCCTTCACTGGCTCCCTATCCGTTTTCGCATCCTGTTCAAACTTCTTCTACTAACCTATAAATGTATTCACTCTGCTGCTCCCCAGTATCTCTCCACACTCGTCCTTCCCTACACCCCTTCCCGTGCACTCCGCTCCATGGATAAATCCTTCTTATCTGTTCCCTTCTCCACTACTGCCAACTCCAGACTTCGCGCCTTCTGTCTCGCTGCACCCTACGCCTGGAATAAACTTCCTGAGCCCCTACGTCTTGCCCCATCCTTGGCCACCTTTAAATCTAGACTGAAAGCCCACCTCTTTAACATTGCTTTTGACTCGTAACCACTTGTAACCACTCGCCTCCACCTACCCTCCTCTCTTCCTTCCCGTTCACATTAATTGATTTGATTTGCTTACTTTATTTATTTTTTGTCTATTAGATTGTGAGCTCTTTGAGCAGGGACTGTCTTTCTTCTATGTTTGTGCAGCGCTGCGTATGCCTTGTAGCGCTATAGAAATGCTAAATAGTAGTAGTAGTAGTATATAGGTGACACCTGCACCTATAAGGGCTATTGGAGTGGTGTACAGTTGGGTACACCAGGATTTGTACCATACAATATCAGAGGGTAACAGTGAGATGTGTACCTAGGACCTTTTATGTGAAGTCCACTGCGGTGCCCCCTAGGGTGCCCACTACTCTGCTAGGATATTTGTGTGGCCAGTCTACTTAAAATGCTGGTTCCCCCATACGTCCTAATGGCTTGATTTTGTGCATTTTTCACTTGGATGGGGTTTTTTCCCCCCAAAATGATCCAAAAATATAGACACAGTGAGCACAACATCTAGCAAATGACCATTTTTGAAAAAAAAAAAAAAAAAAAAGGATAGACGTTTTTCTGGTTCGAAAATTGCTATGTTTGCCACTTGAATTTTGGATGTTTTCAACAAAACATCCCAAGTCGAACTTAGACATCATATTGCAAAATGCTCCTCTTAGTCTGTCCAGATAGAAAGTGTTGGTATCTAACATACTTGTGTGGCTAGCCTTTCTTTTCATCCTAATTATTAATTTCATGATTTGTCTGGTACATTCAAGATATATGAAGTGCTTTGCAGAGATATTATACTGGAAAGTCTCTGCTCAATGGAGTTTGCAATATAGATGAGACAAACATGTCACACAATGAAAAACTACTACCACTACTACTATTTAGCATTTCTATAGCGCTACAAGGCATACGCAGCGCTGCACAAACATAGAAGAAAGACAGTCCCTGCTCAAAGAGCTTACAATCTAATAGACAAAAAATAAATAAAGTAAGCAAATCAAATCAATTAATGTGAACGGGAAGGAAGAGAGGAGGGTAGGTGGAGGCGAGTGGTTACAAGTGGTTATGAGTCAAAAGCAATGTTAAAGAGGTGGGCTTTCAGTCTAGATTTAAAGGTGGCCAAGGATGGGGTAAGACGTAGGGGCTCAGGAAGTTTATTCCAGGCGTAGGGTGCAGCGAGACAGAAGGCGCGAAGTCTGGAGTTGGCAGTAGTGGAGAAGGGAACAGATAAGAAGGATTTATCCATGGAGCGGAGTGCACGGGAAGGGGTGTAGGGAAGGACGAGTGTGGAGAGATACTGGGGAGCAGTAGAGTGAATACATTTATAGGTTAGTAGAAGTTTGAACAGGATGTGAAAACGGATAGGGAGCCAGTGAAGGGTCTTGAGGAGAGGGTTAGTATGAGTAAAGCGACCCTGGTGGAAGATGAGACGGGCAGCAGAGTTTTGAACCGACTGGAGAGGGGAGAGGTGACTAAGTGGGAGGCCAGCAAGAAGCAGATTGCAGTAGTCTAAACGAGAGGTGACAAGGGTGTGGATGAGGGTTTTGGTAGAGTGCTCGGAAAGAAAGGGGCGGATTTTACGGATGTTGTAAAGAAAGAAACGACAGGTCTTGGCGGTCTGCTGGATATGAGCAGAGAAGGAGAGCGAAGAGTCAAAGATGACCCCAAGGTTTCGAGCTGAGGAGACAGGGAGAATGAGAGCGCCATCAACAGAAATAGAAAATGGGGGGAGCGGGGAGGTGGGTTTGGGGGGGAAAATGAGAAGCTCGGTTTTGGTCATATTTAATTTCAGGTGGCGTTGAGACATCCAGGCAGCAATGTCAGACAAGCACGCTGAAACTTTGGTTTGGATGCAAGGTGAGATATCAGGGGTAGAAAGGTAGATTTGGGAGTCATCAGCATAGAGATGGTAGGAAAAGCCATGGGATGAGATTAATGAACCAAGGGAAGAAGTGTAGATAGAAAAGAGGAGGGGACCAAGAACAGAACCCTGAGGTACGCCGACAGGCAGAGGAATAGAAGTAGAAGAGGATCCACCAGAGTGAACACTAAAGGTGCGGAGGGAGAGGTAGGAAGAGAACCAGGAAAGGACAGTGTGATGAGATAGAGGATATTTTACTGATGATCATCATATTTGGGGGCCCTTTTACTAAGTCTGAGGCCACTTTTAGCGTTGCTGTAAAATGGTCGCGTTTTCTATTCACTCCATTAATGGACACATGCTAATGTCACAATTAGCGTGTGGCCATTAGTGTGTGAGCCCTTACTGATACTTATATACTAGGTGGAAAGGGCTCCTGTGCTAATTTATAAAGACACCTGCAAGCGTGATGGCTATTGCAGTGGTGGATCTTTAGGTACAGTGGGTTTTTATCTGTTCCTGGAGGGCTCACAGTAACATTTAAGGAATTAAGGTGGGATTTGTAGCTGGGACCCATTGTTTAAAGTTCACTGCATTGGCCACTAGACTGTCCCTCTGCTCTGTGTAGCCATTTTTGTACAAATGATGCCAGATAGAAGTTTTTGTGCCTGCTATTTTGATGTTCATATTTTGGACATTTTCAGTGCAAAAATGTCCTTCTCATGTATTTTCAAACAGGAAATGGCTTTGAGATGGGCAGTGCTTTTGCATGTTATGAGCAGAATTTCCCAATTCTGACTTGGATGCTCTTTCAAAAATGCCCCCTATGGTGTTTATTTTAGAAGCGCTAGTCAAGTTTTAGACATGCATAACCTTGCATTTAGAAATTTATATTGCATATAATAAGCATCTAAAACCGAATTTTAGAAAGCCAGGATACATATACATCTAAAACACAAAAAGGGGGCTTGGTCTGGGTGTGTTTTGGGGGGGGGATTATAGAGGGTCTTAAAAATAAACATGTATTCTCTATGTCAAAAAGATTGACGTTGAGATTTAAAACTGCTTCCCAGCACGTCTAGGTTTCAAAAAAGTGTTCCTACTGAGTAGTGCTCAACCAGAGGGATTAGGGGAGGTCATCTCCTTTATCCCCCAATGGTTGACATCCTTCTACTCACCCTTCCCCCACTGAAACTGACAAGTGATACTGGGATCTGTGACCACTTTGGGGAAAATGTTTATAAAATGGCTGACAAATATTTATGTTTCTATTTCATTACATAAATGCGTATGTGCCCATGTTGACCTCTTACATAATCATCGCCATACTGGGACAGACCAAAGGTCCATCAAGCCCAGTATCCTGTTTCCAACAGTGGCCAATAACTACTTGGCAAAATCTCTGTTATGCTGCTTATCTCAGGAATAAGCAGTGGATTTTCCAAAGTCCACCTTCATAATGGTTTATAGACTTTTCTTTCAGGAACTTGTCAAAACCTTTTTTAAACCATGCTATGCTAACCACTTTTACCACATTAAATTAGTTTTAAAAGTATTACTTATTTTAGATGTTTATGATTCTAAAATGTATGCTTCAGCTGCATGTAACTGGTGCATAAACACCCATGAGAAAGGCACAGCGAAGGTGACACGTGTCACCTCCAATGTGCCTTTCGCCTGGTTCTACCATTGCGGAGGTTTGTTTTCTTCTGTAATTGTCGGCAAAAACACCCATTTCACCATGTATTTTAAAACAGGCTTAAGTCAGCAGATCCTATTCTCAAATACCAGTGAAATTTGAGGCTTCTTGAACTGGACGTCTCAATTTTGATGCGTACATCCTTTCTAAAATCTGCTATCACATCTTCTATTCTATGAGATATGAAACATTCTATATTAGATTTATTTTTGTAGAAAAAAGGGCAGAAACATATAGCAAAGAAGAATGAAATTTGTCCTATTAGGATAAAAGACCATGCCCTAGTACATAAGGGATAAAACTGGATCTAATTTTTAGAGACACTGGCAAATGTTTGTATCTTCTCTGGCAACTAGACATCTGTAATGATATTAATGAGGTAAGGGATGCATTTATTCACAATAATGACCTATAAGGCACTGCTCTAGCCCTTCTCTGGAAGAGGAGAAAAACATTCATGCAAGGTAAATTATTGGGAATAGCATCCAAGAAGAGTGAAAACTCAGGATCTTAAACCACACACACATCACTTAAAATACTAAAACTTAAGCACAGGCTAATTGAAAAAAATGTGCATATTAAGTTTCTAATCATTAAAAGCAAAATAGACTGGATAGAAATAGATATAACTGAACATTTAGGAGATAAAACATTCTTACCATTCATTGTCTATAGGGAAAGGCACTGATGAATAGGCTTTTGATATGGCTTTCAAAAAGAAATCATCTAGTGTATGGGGGTAGAGCTAATGAGTTACTGAAGTATGGCATTATAAAAATCAAAAGAATTCTAGAAATGTTCAGGAAGTTAAAAATATGCCAAGTGGGCAGATAAAGAGTACCAAAGACATCTGTAAAGCATTTAGAGAATATTACAGGAGATTATTATTACTACTATTCATTTTACATTATCAAATTATATGCCTCAGGTCAGCAAGATAACTCTGTGACAGTGATAGAGAACCTGAGTTTGATTCCTAGGTCATGTTTTCTATTGCCTGAGCTAGCCAGGGCTTGGAATGCTGCAGAAGCAGTGTCCACAGCCCCTGATGGGAGAGAGTCCAAGCTACTGTGCAGAAGCAACACCAATCAGTTGTATTTAAGGTCTTTCATTGCAGGGTTCTGGAAGGAGCAGTGTACATGGCATCTCGCCAAGGACTGTTACAGAAGTGAATGGGTTAAGTCAGTTGGTAGGAGGTATAAACCTATGGGTGGCTGTCAATGAAGGCTGATGGTGCCGGGTCCTAGCCCTAGGTTCCAACTAAGGTAGAAGTCCAAAGGTGAAGGCAGAACATGCCAGGTCTCCTTATACCCTACCTACAAAAAATTAAAATAAAAATGCAATAAGAATCCAAAAAGATAGAGCAGATTCATTATATATATGCAAGAAGTTTGAATATGTCTACAGCTTTTGAAGACAAACATGAAATCAATACACTTTACAGTGAGAGGTCAAATAAGTAATGGGAATGTTAGTATTAAGTATAACTGCAACTGAGGGATAGATTTTCACATAACATTATTGAATCATGGTAACTAAAATGTTGCTGCCACTGAATAAATAGGAGAAGTCCTTTCAGATGTAAGGTATAAGGCAAACATTTCAGTTACACAAACAGAAGGCAAGCCAAAATACAGTATGTTTTGTGCAAACCATCTCACTATTAAAGTGTGATACCAAATTAGTGTCAAAAAGTTTGACTAACAGAACTCAACAGTTTATTCTGGATCTAGATCATTATGATCACTTCATTTATGTACAGTCCATCCATCTATAAAATTCTGAGATCACAAATGTTTATTCACAATGAATGGATTGTATAAAAAGTAGAAACTCACAAGGTATTGGAATTTATTAAAATCTCCACCTATGAAACTGAATACTATCACTCACACTCACACTCACACACACACACACACACACACACACACACACACACACACACACACACACACACACACACACACACACACACACACACACACACACACACACACACACACACACACACACACACACACACACACACACACACACACACACACACACACACACACACACACACACACACACACACACACACACACACACACACACACACACACACACACACACACACACACACACACACACACACACACACACACACACACACACACACACACACACACACACACACACACACACACACACACACACACACACACATACTTTGGAAACAAATCTGCAATATTTTGAATGTTCAGAATGAAAGTTTGTATACAATTTTTATGTAAAAATGAAATCCTCCAAAGCAGAGAGTGGCCTGATAGGCATTTTGCTATCCTTAGCAGTGAAATTAATACTAACTGGAAATATAGCACACACATTGAGAAGAATAAATAGTGGAATTCAGTTTGTAACATACAAATACAAAGGAGCAGCTGCAGAAAAATATATGAAAGGTTCTGTCAGTTCTACAAAATACGGAAATATATTTTAAAACATTTTTGAAATTAAATCCTATTGATAGGTAAGCAATAGAAACAATGAGAATTTTTCTCTGTTGTATACAGCAGGGTTAGAAACATAAACATGACAGTAGATAAGGGTCAAATGGCCCATCCAGTCTGCCCATCTTCAGTAACCACTAACTCTTCCTTTCCTAAGGGATCCCCCACATGCTTGTCCTACACGTTCTTAAATTCTGACACAGTCCTTGTCTCCACAACCTCCATTGGGAGGTCATTCCATGCATCCACACCCTTCCGGTGAAAGAGTATTTTCTTAGATTCCTCCTAAGTCTATTTCCTCTTAACTTCATCGTATGCCCCCTCATTCCAGAGTTTTCCTTCATTTGACAAAGGCTTGCCTCCTGTATATTGACGCCACTGAGGTATTTAAATGTCTCTATCATATCCCCTCTTTTTTGTCTCTCTTCCAGAATATACATGTTGAGGTTCCTAAGCCTGTCCCTATATGTTTTAGCAACAGAGACCGCTTACTAATTTTTTTTAGCCACCCTCTGGACAGACTCCATCCTGTTTATATCTTTCCGTAGGTGCGGTCTCCAGAATTGCATGCAGTACTCTGAATGGGGTCTCACCAGAGGCTTTTACCTGCTGGTCATCCCTTTCCTTAAGCACCCAAGCATCTTTCTGGCTTTGGCTCTCAACTTTTCTATCTGTTTGACCACCTTAAGATCACCAGACACAATCACCCCCAAGTCCCGCTCTTCTTTCATACACAAAAGCACTTCATCCCCTATAATATACCATTTGTAACAACTCACAGTACTTCTCACATGGAATAATAACATCTTTATTCGTGTTTTGCTGTATCTATATTATTTTGAGGGAAAAAAAAAAGAAATGAAATCTTTTGAACTAATTTAAAAAGAACTCCTTCATAATAGGGACTGCCCACTGATAAGATACCATACTTCATTAATTTAAATTACCCTTCCCCAAATGGAACAATTACCCTTCTCATAAGCTGTGACAAATGGCCTGAAACAAGAAATAATGAATACATAACAGTAATGTACATTTTATAGTCAAATAATCGTAGCTGTCATACTTGCAGACTCCCTATGCTGTCTCCTTCAAGTCTTAATAGCCTTTAGTTTAAATAACACAGAGTTGAAAAGGGAGGGGATGGGACTTGCCAGGGCATGGGTGCCATGTGGTGGTGCAGCTCTCATGTACCTGGAGGCCTGGAGTGTTTGGAATATAACAAGACATCTCCATGTCAGTCATCAAATTTTCAATATTTTTTGTGAAAATGTCACAGATTCTCTTTTGTTTTCTTTTTCAATGAATGTGCTAACAGAGTCAGGCTATACCCAGGCTTAAATGCAAACACTGCAGTATCAATTAAGATTTCAGTCTACTAGAAAAAAGACTGAAGTATGAGTAATAATTTGTGTTTAAAGTTTTGGAAATCAACTGGAAGGTACTGCATGTATGCTTGGAAAGTTTTAAATAAACAAAGTTGAAGAAAAAAAATGTTATTTTTAAAGCAATTATAAAATTCTTGTTACCAGAAGGGAAGGAGTAGGTCTCTCTTTTCCACAGTTTTTTTTAATTCAGTTTTTTATTTTTCTTATTAATTTACTCTTGCAGACACAGAGCTCTGTGGGAGGAAACTCAGAGGGATGCCTCTCTTCCTGACTACTACTACTACTTGACACTTCTAAAGCGCTACTAGGGTTACACAGCGCTGTACAATTTAACATAGAAGGACAGTCCCTGCTCAAAGGAGCTTACAATCTAAAGGACAAATGTACAGTCAGTCAAATAGGGGCAGTCTAGATTTCCTGAAAGGTATAAAGGTTAGGTGCCGAAAGCAACATTGAAGAGGTGGGCTTTGAGCAAAGATTTGAAGATGGGTAGGGAGGGGGCTTGGCGTAAGGGCTCAGGAAGTTTATTCCAAGCATAGGGTGAGGCGAGGCAGAATGAGCGGAGCCTGGAGTTGGCGGTGGTGGAGAAGGGTACTGAGAGGAGGGATTTGTCCTGTGAGCGGAGGTTACGGGCGGGAACGTAAGGGGAAATGAGGGTAGAGAGGTAATGAGGGGCTGCAGACTGAGTGCATTTGTAGGTAAGAAGGAGAAGCTTGAACTGTATGCGGTATCTGATTGGAAGCCAGTGAAGTGACCAAAGGAGAGGGGTGATATGAGTATATCGGTTCAGGCAGAATATAAGACGTGCAGCAGAGTTCTGAACGGATTGAAGGGGGGATAGATGGCTAAGTGGGAGGCCAGTGAGGAGTAGGTTGCAGTAGTCAAGGCGAGAGGTAATGAGAGCATGGACGAGAGTACGGGTGGTGTGCTCTGAGAGGAAAGGGTAAATTTTGCTGATGTTGAAGAGAAAGAAACGACAGGTCTTGGCTATCTGCTGGATATGCGCAGAGAAGGAGAGGGAGGAGTCGAAGATGACTCCGAGGTTGCGGGCAGATGAGACGGGGAGGATGAGGGTGCCATCAACTGAGATAGAGAGTGGAGGAAGAGGAGAAGTGGGTTTTGGTGGAAAGACGATAAGCTCGGACTTGGACATGTTCAGTTTCAGGTGGCGGTTGGACATCCATGCAGCAATGTCGGATAAGCAGGCCGATACCTTGGCCGATACCTGACCCTGGTGAAGGAAAGAGCTACTAATGTGTTTGCCCACCCCTCATTTAGATGTTAACATTTGAAGTCTTCATGTTATATTTGTTTTTTTTATATAAAACTTTATCTTTGTTTGATCACAATAAGCAACAAATAACACAGTACTACTATGTTCAATGTACAAACATATTACTTATGAGCAGAAATGGCTTGAAAGAAAAAGGTCAACTGATCCCATGTTCCTTCGACTAAAGTGAAGGAAACAGCCCTCAAAATGTCCAAGCATTTATATAATATAAAACATAAAAAGAGACAAAGTAAAAGAGAAGAAACTTCCCCCACCCCACCTCTGAAGCTCTCCCCTAAGAAGCTGCAATCTACCTGTTAACTTGCACATTTAAAGGCAGCTCCTGACAAAAACCTGACAGAAAGCAGAATTACAAATTGGTATGCAGCTGCATGCCTGTCATACCTTGGGAAGCAAGAAACCTAAACCTATTAGTTTAGTTTCATGTGCAGCAGTTAGATAAGACAGCACAAAGTTTCTTCCACAAGTGATTATTTGAAGACGATAGGCAAAGTGATGATACGGACAATGAATTTGTAAGTGGATACTGCAGTTGCACACAGTCCTATTTACATTTCCCAGGGGAATTAACAACTTACATGCCTCACAGGTTGACTACATAACCCTGAGTTAATGGCTTATATCTTAAACCCGTGGTATGCTTTCAAATCTTAAAATGGTTTTGCGGACACAGGTGCTATCAAACAAAAATAGCTGAGATGTGGTACAGTAATCAAAGGAGGAAACTTAAAAATGAGAAAGAAAAATATTTCTGGAGGGGGAGGAAGGTGGTTAATTTATTTAGGGCCCCGTTTACTAAGCTGCACTAGCGTTTTTAGCATGTGCTAAATTTAGCACGCGCTAACCATGCAGACACCCATAGGAATATTATGGGCATCTATATAGTTAGCGCGGCTTAGTAAACGGAGTCCATAATTATTTTTACTTTCAAATATCCCTTAAAACTACCCCCTTGGCAAAGAATATGAAGCATAAGATAGTACAATGCCCATGCCTCTGTTATTGATTGCAGTGTCTAGGATCAAATTATACAGAGAAACTGATTTAGGCTTTTACTAGGCATTAATAATTGAATGAATCAAAAAATAAATCAAGGGTCACAACAAGATACCTCTATATCCTCAAGAAGCAGGTATCAAAGGAGAAGTTATATAACATTTATCTGTGAAAAAGATATGATATAACTCTGCCCTTGTGCTATTGAGACCAATTAGTCATGGAGACTTCACTGCACTATCCTGAGTATAGCACTCCGTGGTGCACAGGCAGAGTTATATTGTACCTTTCTCACAGATTTGTTTCCCCTCCATTTGATCTTTGCTTCATGAATAACAGATGCATTAATAGAATTGATATCATACTGCATAAGAAGATAAAGAACATGTAAAACTTCAATAGCCACAGAAATATATTTCAAGTGCTGTGAGGTCTGCAAGGAAGCATAAGTATGTAAAATATAATAAATTCTCAAAAAAAGCATATTAAAGCATACTGTACAAAACAAATTTTAGAACCAGTCTTACAAGCAAATGAAGCTGTTACTCTGGTCGTGAGCCCTTCAGCCCAGGCCAAGGCATAGTATAGGGTTTTGGCCAAGGCCTAGGGTAGACCGAACAGGCCCCAGCCACCAAGCCCCGCACACACACAACAACCAACTCGCACCACCAGAAAATGGGAGATAGAGCATTCAGGCTGGCCTCACAGCCTATCGGGAACCCACTCGCACAGAGTCCAAGCATGTGGGCCTCACAGCCAAAAAGGAACCAAGTCATACACTGGGAAGGGGAGAAAGAACACCAAGGGGTCCCCAAAGGGACAGGAGCACCAGCAACGCACACAGCGCTAGCTAAGAGCGCAACGGAAAAGGGACTGACAGACGTTCCTATAGGAAACACAAGACTGTGCTACCAGCAGTCAAGGATAAAGGAAGTCACACAAGAGAACACTCTAGGCTGTACCATAAAGCACGAAAGGGAAAGTCACCTAAGAATACACAATTCTAACCTCACAACATACAGGGATAAAGGGGACTGCTATATAGGAATAAACAAGGCTGTGCCACACAGCACTCAAAGGACAAGGGAAAGGTAAGCAAGCAGGGAATGTTGCCTTAACACACACAGATCAGATAAGGAGCAGTGCTCACCACAAACAGGAGACACAACAAAGGAGGAATAAAAGCCGGCAAAAGGAAAAGACTGCTTCAAAACACAACCTGCAAGTAGGGCTTACAGTGCAGAGAAAGGGTTAACACAGAGGAAAGGGAAACTAAAACAAACAAACAAACTGGAACCATACAAGGGACAAGCTTACCACAAACAATTCAACACCAGTCAAGCAGAGAATAGACCCAGGTGCAGTGTAGTGAGACAATCAAGCACAGGCTGGGAACACCCAGCACTCACACAGAATCTACAAGCTAGGAGGAGAGAAAGCAAATCTCCAACATAAACACAGTGCACAAGCACAAACAGAGAGAGAGGAAAGCTGGCTTCGGCTGAGAGCAATCAAACACAATCAAACGCTAAAGCAAGGGTTACAGGGAAAGGTAGGCTTAAGTAGATCAGGCTTTTGATGTCTGCAGCATCAGATGTCAGCTCAGCCCTTGACAAGCCAATCAGGAGTGGGTCCCAAATATTCCCCTATCTAGCAGAATCATAACAGAAGCTGGTAAATGTCTAAAACAGAGGTGGGCACATACAGTCCTCTAGGGCTACAACCCAGTCAGGTTTTCAAGATTTTCACAATGAACATGCATGAGATCTATTTGCATATAATGGAAGCAATACATGCAAATTAATCTCATGCATATTCATTGTGGAAATCTTGAAACCCCAACTGGGTTTTGGCTCTCAAGGACTATGGTCGCAGGTCTAAAAAGTAGAAATTTTGGAATGGAGAAGTACACAGACACTTTCTCTTCTAAAATTGTTGCTTATATATGCAGCCAGTAGCAGCAGGCACAGGTATATATTAGCATACCCATGTGTATGTCTGCTGGGTTATACACATACACTTTGCATTTTGCAAAGTATATGTGTAAACTCCAACCGAAGAAACACTTTATATACATACTAGTAAAAGAGGCCTGTTTCAGAGCAAATGAAACGGGCGCTAGCAAGGTTTTTGTCGCCAACACCCTCCCCCTCCCTGGCCAACCCCTTCGTTGTTCTGCCATTGCTCCGCCCCCGTCATGACGTTTGACGCGAGGGCGGGGTCTGGAGCGATTCCCCCCCCCCTTCGTTGTTCTGCCATTGCTCCGCCCTCGAGGGCAGGGCCCAGAGTGATTTTGGTGGCTTCACCACCACGAACCTTCGAACCTTTTTGAAGGAAGTCAGGGCTTGGCTTCACTGATGTCAGTGTCCTCAGAACGTTGAGGGTGAGTTTTATTATAGTAGATAAAGATATAAATAAGATCACTCTCTATGTACAGTGGGGGAAATAAGTATTTGATCCCTTGCTGATTTTGTAAGTTTGCCCACTGACAAAGACATGAGCAGCCCATAATTGAAGGGTAGGTTATTGGTAACAGTGAGAGATAGCACATCACAAATTAAATCCGGAAAATCACATTGTGGAAAGTATATGAATTTATTTGCATTCTGCAGAGGGAAATAAGTATTTGATCCCTCTGGCAAACAAGACCTAATACTTGGTGGCAAAACCCTTGTTGGCAAGCACAGCGGTCAGACGTCTTCTGTAGTTGATGATGAGGTTTGCACACATGTCAGGAGGAATTTTGGTCCACTCCTCTTTGCAGATCATCTCTAAATCATTAAGAGTTCTGGGCTGTCGCTTGGCAACTCGCAGCTTCAGCTCCCTCCATAAGTTTTCAATGGGATTAAGGTCTGGTGACTGGCTAGGCCACTCCATGACCCTAATGTGCTTCTTCCTGAGCCACTCCTTTGTTGCCTTGGCTGTATGTTTTGGGTCATTGTCGTGCTGGAAGACCCAGCCACGACCCATTTTTAAGGCCCTGGCGGAGGGAAGGAGGTTGTCACTCAGAATTGTACGGTACATGGCCCCATCCATTCTCCCATTGATGCGGTGAAGTAGTCCTGTGCCCTTAGCAGAGAAACACCCCCAAAACATAACATTTCCACCTCCATGCTTGACAGTGGGGACGGTGTTCTTTGGGTCATAGGCAGCATTTCTCTTCCTCCAAACACGGCGAGTTGAGTTCATGCCAAAGAGCTCAATTTTTGTCTCATCTGACCACAGCACCTTCTCCCAATCACTCTCGGCATCATCCAGGTGTTCACTGGCAAACTTCAGACGGGCCGTCACATGTGCCTTCCGGAGCAGGGGGACCTTGCGGGCACTGCAGGATTGCAATCCGTTATGTCGTAATGTGTTACCAATGGTTTTCGTGGTGACAGTGGTCCCAGCTGCCTTGAGATCATTGACAAGTTCCCCCCTTGTAGTTGTAGGCTGATTTCTAACCTTCCTCATGATCAAGGATACCCCACGAGGTGAGATTTTGCGTGGAGCCCCAGATCTTTGTCGATTGACAGTCATTTTGTACTTCTTCCATTTTCTTACTATGGCACCAACAGTTGTCTCCTTCTCGCCCAGCGTCTTACTGATGGTTTTGTAGCCCATTCCAGCCTTGTGCAGGTGTATGATCTTGTCCCTGACATCCTTAGACAGCTCCTTGCTCTTGGCCATTTTGTAGAGGTTAGAGTCTGACTGATTCACTGAGTCTGTGGACAGGTGTCTTTCATACAGGTGACCATTGCCGACAGCTGTCTGTCATGCAGGTAACGAGTTGATTTGGAGCATCTACCTGGTCTGTAGGGGCCAGATCTCTTACTGGTTGGTGGGGGATCAAATACTTATTTCCCTCTGCAGAATGCAAATAAATTCATATACTTTCCACAATGTGATTTTCCGGATTTAATTTGTGATGTGCTATCTCTCACTGTTACCAATAACCTACCCTTCAATTATGGGCTGCTCATGTCTTTGTCAGTGGGCAAACTTACAAAATCAGCAAGGGATCAAATACTTATTTCCCCCACTGTATACTTTATGGTCCAACACGTGGTACGCGTGACTCAAGAGGTATTTGAGACAATAGCAGGAGACAGGCGATGCCCTGGCAACCCATACCCAAGTAAAAGTTTCAAGATGTCAGCGTAAGGGCCTTTCTTACCCTGAGCCAAGTGCCACATTTCTATCTTCCTCCTTCCATCCTTCTCCCTCAAGTCCAACAGCATCTCTTCTTTCCCAGTCCTCTGGACTGGCAGTTCTCCCTTTCTGCACCCCTCCCCACGACAGCACAGTAATTCAAACAGTCAGCCTCAGGGTGTTTGGGATGCAGCCTAGCAAAAGCCCATTCGAATTACTGTATGGCCTAGCAAAAAGGCTTATTTGAATTACTGTGCTGCCACTACAAAGAGTGAAAGAGGCAAGTCAAGACAGACCTTGGGGAGGGGGCAGAAAGGGAGAACTGCTGGACCAGGGAGAAGGGGAGGTGCTGACCTGGGGGGAAGGTGGGGAGGAGATAGGGAGAAAAGGAGAGAGGGACTGGACTGGGGTAGGGAGGGAAGAGAGACAGTGAGAGATGGAGATGCTGGACTTCAGGAGGGAGGCAGGGAAGAGAGGGATACTACCCCTAGGATGGGGGATAGGGTGGAAGGGAAGAGGGAGGGGAGGAAAAGAGACACAGAGAAGAGATGTTGAGCATGAAGAAAGAAGAGGGACAGGGACAAAGAGGGGCAATGCTAGGTGGAGAGTGGCTAGGGACAGAGAGGAAATACTGGAAAAGGGATGAGATAGGGACACAGAGGGGTGATGCTGATCACAGGGAAAGAGCTAGGAACCCAGAGGGCAGATATTGAATATGGGGGGAGGATAGGGACCAGGACAGAAGGGAGATGCTGGACAGTACAGTTAGGAATGCAGAGAGAAGATGGAGAGAAAAGAAATGTCAAATGGACAGGGAGCCCTGCAAAGAGGGAAAAACAGAGAAAAGCCAAAGGAAGAAAATAGAACCAAAGCAAATGGAAAAATAAAATGCTCTGATAATAAAGGTGGAAAAAATATTATATTTTGAATTTATTAACTGGAATGTCAGCTTTTGGAAATGCACATGAGACACAATAAGTAAATGGAAAGGTATGAAATGCTTGCACTCCATGCAACAAAGTTCATGATCTGTAAGCCTTAATGTTACAGGCAGATTTGGATATTGTTTGTATCACAGAGACCTGGTTCAATGACTCCCATGAATCGGATGCAAACATACTGAGCTATACACTATTCAAGAAAAATAGAGATGGTTGGAAAACAACGTGAAAAACAATATTGAAGCGGCTTAAATGCAGAGGACCTGGAAAAAAGAACTTCAGAAGCAATATGGCTTGTCTTAGAAAGAGAAGATGGAGCATCCATCCACATGGGCGCTGTCTACAGACCTCCAATACAAACAGAGAAGTTGGACAAAGATTTGTTCACAAATATCCAAAAGTTGGGAATGAAGGGGGAGGTGCTGTTGCTGGGGGATTTCAACCTGCCAGATGCGGATTGGAAGGTCCCATCTATGTAAATGGAAAGAAGTAGAGAGACTGTGGATGCTTTTCAAAGTGCACTGCTGAGACAAATGGTGACGGAACATACAAGGGGAGGGGCAAGGCTATATCTTGTGCTTACAAATGGAGATAGTGTGTCTAACATCAGGGTGGGTGCCCACCTAGCCAATAGTGATCATCACACTATATGGTTTGACGTAAGAGCTAAAGTGAAAAGTGTTGACTTTGTTAAAATGGGGAGGTACCTGAAGAAAGAACTGATGGGATGAGCTTGAATCATATTTTCTAGATTTTCTGGGGATAGTCCTGCAGAACTTGAGGAAATTGGCAAATAGTGTACCTTATTCAAAGGAGGAATAACAGTAGAAGAAAATTTCAAAACTTCAATAAGATACTTTTTAAAGAAATTCGCAGGAGTCATTCCCACACACCTAGGGAAATTCAAAACAAAGATTCAATCTTCTGTTAATGTTCTCAATTTGTTATAACTTCTGATGGATTAAAGTATTATCCTTAATTATAACTGCCACTGAGCCTTTTAGTTCTTTAATATCAGTGTTAGTTTGTTCCGAAAATATTAAATATTTTTGTCTAGTATTTTCCAGTCTGAGATAGCACATCCACTTTACTTACAAGTACCAATGTCTCCTGAGCAGATTTAGCTACTTTAGCAGTAAGTCCTTGAATGGTTTTCCAAATGTTGTCCAGGGTAACCACTGCAGGCGTTACAAGGTCCTGAGCTGTTCCTTCTCCCATTTGCACAGCAGAAAAATCCTCAGTCCAGCCCTGCCACCTTGGGTCAGTATTCCAGCATCCTCTGCCTTCAAAGGAGTTCCAGACACAGCCCAAGTTTCTGCTGGACATGGTGGTGGAATGGCCGCCATAGGCGACAAATGTTGGGTCCCAGTAGTGCAGATGCTTCCTCACCTGAACTCTCAGAAGGACTTCTGCTTCTGGTTATAAATGTCAGAGGTCTGGTGGTGTAGCCGTCAAGAGTTTGCTGAGCAGGGGAGGAAGTTCAGGCCGGCAGCAGTGAGGCCTTCACAATCCCTTTACACTTAGTGTGAGGCATCAGGGAAACAGCGATCAGGGAATCACCCACAACAGCTCCTGAACTGGTATGCACCGTCAACTGCTCAATCCGGCATCTTGACACTCCCCCAGCTCTCACTTAAGTTTTTTAATGTGTTCTTCGTTGTACTTTTACTTAAGTATTAAAATATACATTTATTTTTTACTTTTACTTAAGTACTTTGACCTAGTACTTTGAAAAACACTGCCTGTGAGTGCAGCTGGTGAGGAAGATTTGAGAGTTTTATCCTTATCAAGACCCCGTTGCTGTCAAGTTGGCCTCATCTGCATCTCACTCTGAAAGTGTCTGCAGTTCCCAGGTGGATGTGCCTCAATGCGAAGCAGGAGCAAGTTTGATGGTGGGGGGCACAAAAGGAAGCAGTGGCTATCTGACATTCAAGCCTCAGGGAGCATGTTGGAGTTAGCTAGACCCACTATTATTACTTTGGATATCATTTGGTTTGCACTGGTGGCACTGAAAAAGGCTAAGTGATAGCCTATGGAACTTTGTACATCTAATTTCTTTGAAAATGAGTCCCCAAGTCTCTTTTCTAGAAGGGGCCTCGGGGAGGTTAGAGGATCATTACAACACTTTGGGGAAGAGAGTGTTTCCACACATACTGAGGTAATAAATAGAAATAAAACAAAACATAGAAAAGAAAATAAGATGATACCTTTTTTATTGGACTGACAATGCATTTTTTCATTAACTTTCGAAGGTAACCCCCACTTCTTCAAATCAGAAATAAGCAAATATTGATAAATAACAGTATTTCAATGACAGTGGAAAAAAAAAACTTAGAGGAGTGGCTGCAAGGGTCAAAAATTTACATCAGGCGTGGATGCTGTTCAAAAACACCATCCTGGAAGCCCAGGCCAAATATATTCTGCGTATTAAAAAAGGAGGACAGAAGACCAAACGACAGCCGGCGTGGTTAAAAAGTGAGGTGAAGGAAGCTATTAGAGCAAAAATAAAATCCTTCAGAAAATGGAAGAAGGAACCAACTGAAAATAATAAGAAACAGCATAAGGAAAGTCAAGTCAAATGCAAAGCGCTGATAAGGAAGGCTAAGAAGGACTTCGAAAAAAAGATTGTGTTGGAGGCAAAAACACATAGTAAAAAGTTTTTTAGGTATGTTAAAAGCAGGAAGCCGGAAATAGAATCAGTTGGACCGCTAGATGACCGAGGAGTAAAAGGGGCGATCAGGGAAGACAAAGCTGTAGCGGAGAGATTAAATGAATTCTTTGCTTCAGTTTTCACCGAGGAAGATTTGGGTGGGATACCGGTGCCAGAAATGGTATTCAAAGCTGATGAGTCGGAGAAACTTAATGAATTCTCTGTAAACCTGGAGGATGTAATAGGGCAGTTCTACAAACTGAAGAGTAGCAAATCTCCTGGACCGGATGGTATTCATCCCAGAGTACTAATAGAACTGAAAAATGAGCTTGCGGAGCTATTGTTAGTAATATGTAATTTATCCTTAAAATTGAGTGTGGTACCGGAAGATTGGAGGGTGGCCAATGTAACACCGATTTTTAAAAAAAGGTTCCAGGGGACTTTTTCAAGATGGCATCCGTGAGGGGAGGTGGAGCGTGAGCACTCTCGATTCTCCATTGAGTCTCGCCGGGCGGCCCTTTTTATCCCAAGAAATGGTGAAGCGAAAGGGGGAAACCGGGGTGAAAGCCTCCTCTAGCCCCGGAGGTGCTCCCGTCCTGCACCAGACAACGCTGGAAATGTTTTGCGCCCAGCCACAAAGAGCACACCCTCCGACCTTGGTTGGGTCTCCAGTCCATCAGGGAGACCTTAGCTTGGAGACGGTGTCATTGAGCCCGCCTCCACAAACGGCCCCACCTAGACCCGGCGAAGGATTAACCCCAGCACGAGAGTCACAGACGGAAGGCCTGGTGACTATAAGGAGGCCCTGCTGGGTTTTGTACCCCAGAAAATTTGTCATCGCGAGAGAATTTGAGTGAGGTGATTTCCTCACCATCCCCCATTCTGGCGACTTCGGCGGAGAGGTTGAGTGGACAGATAAGACCGGCCGTTGTTACAATGGAGACTCTGTGGCATGCGATCCAGGCATTAAATTTGACCCTGCTTCAATCTTCAAATGCCTTTAAAGTGGAAATAGCTGAAGTTAAACAACAACATTTACTTACCTCTGAGAAGGTGGGAAAACTAGAGAAGACAAGTGAGTCAAATGAATTTGAAATTAAAAAGCTTCAAAGGTCTAAGGCAACTGTTTTGATTGATAAGGATAAGGTCTGGAATAAAGTAGAATATCTTGAGAATCAATTAAGGCGAAATAACCTAAGATTTCTGAACTTTCCAAAGTCTCCGTTGATTCCTCCAATAGGGATGTTGCGAAAATACTTTTTGGAAATCTTGGGTCTTTCTGTGGATTTATTGCCCCCTGTTGAGAAGGCTTATTATGTCACAGGTGTTAAAATATCTACTGTGCCTTTAAATCCAGATCAAAATTTAACAGCATTGCTGGAATCTTCACTTGAAGAGATTACTGAACGTACAACTTTGCTGGCTACCTTCGCTTTTGAGATGGATAGAAACAATATACTGAGGCTATATTTCAGACATATTTCACAACAATTTTGCAGCTCTAAGATACAGGTGTTTCCTGATCTAAGTAGATCTACACAGAGAAGAAGAAAGGAATTTATTGCTTTGCGGACACGAACTTTGGCTTTAGGAGCCACTTTCACCTTAAAATTCTCATGTAGATGTTTAATTTCCTTGAATTCTGTACACTATGTATTTTTTGACCCTGCTAAACTGTTGCAATTTATTACTGTTAAAGAAAGAGGCACGGTTGAAACGACCTCAGTTGCTCCCACAGATAGCTGAAACCGCTGATCGGGTTGTGTGCTCTATCCCCTGATCTGTTATAAACAGATTTTTTTCCTTGTTTTTTTTTATTTTCCTTGTATCTTGAAGCAATATAGTAGACTAAAAATGCAGTAATTTTCCACTTAATATATATATTTGATATGTTTGATTATCCATTGTTTTCCTGCATTTATATTATGTAAATGTATATTTGAATATTAATAAAGAAATAAATTAAAAAAGGTTCCATAGGAGATCCAGGAAATTATAGACCAGCGAGTCTGACCTCGGTGCCGGGCAAAATGGTACAGACTATTATAAAGAACAAAATTACAGAGCATATTCAAAAGCATGGCTTAATGAGACAAAGTCAACATGGATTAAGTGAAGGGAAATTGCCTCACAAATATACTACATTTCTTTGAGCCGGTTGATATTGTGTATCTGGATTTTCAGAAGGCGTTTGACAAAGTACCTCATGAAAGACTCCAGAGGAAATTGGAGAGTCATGAGATAGGAGGTAATGTTCTGTTGTGGATTAAAAACTGCAGCGCTGCGTACGCTTTGTAGTGCTATAGAAATGCTAAATAGTAGTAGTAGTAAAAGATAGAAAAGAGAGATTAGGATTAAATTTTTTTTGATACATTTGTACCCCGCGCTTTCCCACTCATAGCAGGCTCAATGCGGCTTACATATTATATACAGGTACTTATTTGTACCTGGGGCAATGGAGGGTTAAGTGACTTGCCCAGAGTCACAAGAAGCTGCCTGTGCCTGCAGTGGGAATCGAACCCAGTTCCCCAGGACCAAAGTCCACCACTCTAACCACTAGGTCAGTATTCTCAATGGAGAAGGGTAGTTAGTGGGGTTCCCCAGGGGTCTGTGCTGGGACTGCTGTTTTTTAAAATATTTATAAATGACCTAGAGATGGGAGTAACTAGAGAGGTAATTAAATTTGCTGATGACACAAAGTTATTCAAAGTCGTTAAATCGCGGGAGGATTGTGAAAAGTTACAAGAGGACCTTACGAGACTGGGAGACTGGCCGTCTAAATGGCAGATGACGTTTAATGTGAGCAAGTGCAAAGTGATGCATGTGGGAAAGAGGAACCTGAATTATAGCTACATCATGCAAGGTCCCACGTTAGGAGTCACAGACCAAAAAAGGGATCTAGGTGTTGTCGTTGATGATACGTTGAAACCTTCTGCTCAGTGTGCTGCTGCGACTAAGAAAGCAAACAGAATGTTAGGTATTATTAGGAAAGGAATGGAAAACAAAAATGAGGATGTTATAATGCCTTTGTATCGCTCCATGGTGCGACCGCACCTCGAATATTGTGTTCAATTCTGGTCGCCGCATCTCAAAAAAGATATAATGGAATTAGAAAAGGTGCAGAGAAGGGCGACGAAAATGATAAAGGGGATGGGATGACTTCCCTATGAGGAAAGGCTAAAGCAGCTAGGGCTCTTCAGCTTGGAGAAAAGGCGGCTGAGAGGAGATATGATAGAGGTCTATAAAATAATGATTGGAGTTGAACAGGTAGATGTGAAGCGTCTGTTTATGCTTTCCAAAAATACTAGGACTAGGGGGCATGCGATGAAGCTACAATGTAGTAAATTTAAAACGAATCAGAGAAAATGTTTCTTCACTCAACGTGTAATTAAACTCTGGAATTCGTTGCCAGAGAATGTGGTATAGGCAGTTAGCTTAGCGGAGTTTAAAAAAGGTTTGGACGGCTTCCCAAAGGAAAAGTCCATAGACCATTATTAAATGGACTTGGGGAAAATCCACTATTTCTGGGATAAGCAGTATAAAATGTTTTGTACTTTTTTGGGATCTTGCCAGGTATTTGTGACCTGGATTGGCCACTGTTGGAAACAGGATGCTGGGCTTGATGGATCTTTGGTCTTTCCCAGTATGGCAATACTTATGTACATATGAGAGTCTTCACAGGAAGAGGGTGGGGTGGGTAAGGTGTGAAACATAGGAGCTGGGTAGATGAGAGACCGGGAGTGATGCATGTAGATAAGAGGGTGACAAAGCAGTAGAATTTTATGATTTATAATGGGCTAGAAAACCCAGATCTTTTTTAAGTCCTCTCTGGTGGGTGTCAAAATATTTAATCATTCCGACTTCAAGGGTCTTACATCCCTGGATTGTCTTAAAGTTTCCTTTTAGTATTCCCAACATCAAATCATTGATACAGTGTTCTGGTTTTGTAAAGTGCTGTCCCACAGAAGTGACATCTTGGTTGGTACTGGCATTTTTCATATGTCTATGTAAATTAAATCTTATCTTTAGCATCTGGCTTGTGTCTCCAATATAGCACCCTTCTTCACACTTTTTACCACATAGGAAGATGACATGTGAAGGATTCCTTTATGTTGAATATTTTTCCTTTGTGAATGACTATGGGCTCCTGTGAAATTTAATAGCACAGTTTGCATCTGGATATATTGCAAGGATGTGTGTCACTTTCTTCTTTTTGAGTTTCTATTGGGAGCTTGCTTTTCACTAGTTTGTGTTTAAGTTGGGTGGCTGTCGGAAGGCCAGCACTGGTGGAGATGGGAATATCTCTTTCAGTAGTTCATCCTCCTAGAGTAGTGGCTGTAGATCTTTTACGATTTTTCTCAATTCTTCTAGCTCTGGGTTGTATGTCACTACAAGGGGGATTCTGTCTGTAGCTCTCTTTTCCTTGTACTGTAATAGATTTTTCCTGGGTATTTTAAGGGAGGAGGCAACATTCTTGGAGATAATTTGGGGGTTGCAGCCTTTTTGTTTGAAGGTTTCAGTCAGGATTTTGAGGTGTTTATCTCTGTCCCCTGGGTCAGAGCAGATATGGTGGTATCTTGAGGCTTGGCTGTGTATAATGGATTTTTTTTGTAAAGCTAGAGTTGTGAAGGTAACTGCATTTGTCTGTAGGTTTCCTATATACAGAATAGCCATTGCTGATGGAAACTGTGGTGTCCAAAAAATGTACTTTATCTGGAGAGTAGTCAATTTTGAACTTGATTGTAGGATGGTATGTACTGAAAGAACTATAAAATTGTTTTAGAGTTTCTTTCCCCTCAGTCCAAATCATAAAAATGTCATCAATATATCAGTACTATTTTAGTTTAGTCTGACATGTATTCAAAAATGTCTCTTCCAGCTCTGCCATAAACAGGTTACATATTGGGGTGCCACCCTGGTGCCCATCACAGTGCCCATGATTTGGAGAGAGATATTATTGTTAAAGTGGAAATAGTTGTGAGGTACAATAAATTTGATTAATTTTGTAATAGTTTCCAGTGAGTATTGGTGGTCTAGGGTGGATGTTTTTAGGAGTTTCTCATATTCAGCTATGCCACCTGCATGGGGAATGTTGCTGTATAGTGATTCTACACCTATAGTGAGCAGAAGGGCACCCGGTGGTTAACTGCTTGATATTTTTTAATTTGTTCAGAAAGTCTGTGGTGTCTTGTATGAAGCTATTTGTCTTGTGCACGAAAGGTTTAAGAATCCTTTTATAAGTCCAGATATTTCCTCTGTAACTGTGCCAATACCAGATAGATTGGTCTGCCAGGGTTTTCAGGTTTGTGGATTTTAAGTAGCATGTAGAATGTGCCCACAGATGGAGTGGAGGAGTGGCCTAGTGGTTAGAGCACTGGTCTTGAAATCCAGAGGTGGCTGGTTCAAATCCCACCGCTGCTCCTTGTGATCTTGGGCAAGTTGCTTAACCGTCCATTGCCTCAGGTACAAACCAAGACTGTGAGCCCTCCTGGGACAGAGAAATATCCAGTGTACTTGAATGTAACTCACCTTGAGCTACTACTGAAACGGTGTGAGCAAAATGGAAATAAAATTAAAAAAGTTAAGTTACATTTGTACCCCGCGCTTTCCCACTCATGGAATGCGGCTACCACACCTAGATCTAGGTACCACCTATAGAATACACTTAGGCAGAAATGTAAAAAAAAACAAAAAACAAAGATGGCGTCTACGAGACGAGACGTGTTGTGAGAGCTCCAGAAATTCGCAACGCGCCTTATATAAAGGAGCACTCTTTTTCCGTTCTTTGAGATGGGGAAGAGGAAAGGGAAGACTGGGGTGAAAGCCTCTCCTAACCCCGGAGGTAATCCCGCTCTTAAACAGACGACGCTTGAAGAATTTAAAGCTCCACCACTGGGAATGCGAAGGCCTGCTCTGATTGATCCTACCTGTTTGTCAGGGGAATCCAGAGCTGAAGCGGCTTTATTAAGTCCACTTTTTCAACTACCACCTCCGAGACCTGGAAGCAGTGTGATGACGCCAGCTGAGCCCCGATATGAATGAGGCCCTGTCGATTCATCGACCCCATTGGAATTAACATCGAAGAGGGCAGGGGTGGCTGAGGCCCCCCTATTTCCTCCTCCATGGGAGCTGCTTCTGAAAGTCTCGGCTTTTACTTTAAAACCGGTAGTAGTAACACTAGATGTACTGTGGGAAGCTATCCAAGCTCTAAATGCTTCGCTTCAGCAGGTAAATAACTCATTTAAACAGGAACTGTTGGTTTTGAACCAATTTAAATCATCTTCTAATGAAAGAATTCAGATAAATGAACAAAAACTTGTAACAAATGACAGCGAAATTAAAAAATTGCAAAGCTCTGCTGGAACTCTTATTCAAGATAGGAATATTTTGGATAAAAGACTAGAATACCTGGATAATCAAACTAGAAAGAACAATCTGAGATTCCTCAAATTTCCCAAATCACCGCTTATTGCTCCGATTGAAATGCTGAGGAAGTATTTCACAGAAATATTAGAAATCCCTAAAGAGGCATTTCTTCCAATAGTTAAAGCATATTATATTACTAGGACTTCTACTTCTGTGGAAACTCAACAACAATTGAATTTGTCGGAATTCTTAGAAAGGTCTCTCAAGGTTATTACAGACCGAACAACATTAATTGTGACTTTCACATTTGAGTCTGATCGAAATAATATTCTGAGATTATACTTTAAGCACAAGTCAGCACAATTTCATGGCATCAAAATACAAATATTTCCTGATCTTAATGGAGAGACTCATAAAAGAAGAAGGCAATTTATGGATTTGAAATCAAGGATTCTTGGATTGAATGGGACTTTTCTTTTAAAATTTCCCTGTAGATGTTTGATTTCCTTGAATATTGTTAATTATGCTTTTTTTTTTTAAAAAGGAGCGGCTGGTAGTCGAGATACTGCCACAGTTTGAACACTGGCAATCGCTAGCTGCCTAGTTGCATTCCCCCTCTTAGTTTAATTGATATTCATTTTAAGTATGTTATTTCCTAGTATCTTGCCCAAGACATATTGTGGACGAATAAAGATGCAATTTCAAAGTTAATTTACTTTACATTTCTAATAATAATTGTATTTCTCCTATTCTCATAACATTTATGTAATGTAAATGTATTAAAGAAACTTAAAAATAAAGAATTAAAAAAAAGAATGTGCCCACAAATGGATGGTTTGGTATGAGTTTCTATAGATGTGGCTGTACTTGTTTCGGAAGTGTTTTGATAAGATTTTTCAGCTATTTTGTATAATCCTGTGTGGGTTTGTCAGTTAGTTTTCTGTAGTATGTGTTGTCTGAGAGCTGTCTGTGTCCTTCTTCCATAATCACCACAGAACCTCCTTTGTTTGCAGTTTTGATGACAATGTATTGGTTGTTTTGTATGGTTTTTATGGCCGCTCTTTCTGGTGGAGAAAGGTTGTACAGAATTTTCTTTTGTTTGCTAGAAAGTTGTGATTTTACCCTATGCCTGAAACTTTCTATTTAGTTGTCTAATTTATTGTTTTGTCCATCGTGTGGGGTGAAATATGTGTTCTTTTGTTTAAAATTGTATTCCAGTCTGTTGGGAGTCTATTTTTTGTGAAAACGTACCTTCAAGCAGAGTTTTCTAAAGAATTCTTCCATGTCTGAGTATAGCTGAATTTCATCCAGCTTGCTGGACCCACAAAATGAAAGTCCTTTGGAGAGTACAGAGATCTCATGCTGTGATAGTTGACAGTTTGAGAGGTTTACTATCCCCATTTGATCTGCATTTGCTGTGATCAGTGGGGTTTGCCTGTAGGGCATCTGTTGACTTGGTGGGTTCTCACACACCTCAGATGGATTGGAAAGTATATCAAAGTTGTTTGCAGTTGCTGGTTTTGCAGCATTGCCTGTGCTCTGAAATGAGATGTTTTTCTCTCTCTGCAGGAGAGAAGACAGTTTTATTTCTTTTTTGCGGATAGCAATGTGTTGTTTTTTCACTTGGATATTTTGCAGGTCTTCCTTGAGTAAGCTCATAAGGTATGGGTGTAGTTCCTCCATGTTCCTTATGATTTCATCTCTTTGGGTTTTTATCATTTTCTTCTTCATGTAGAGTTGATGTGTAAGTTCATTTCTTAGTTTCTGACTAGTGCTTTTGCAGAATTTGTCTGCATAGCAGTGGCGTACCAAGGGGGGGCGGTGGGGGCGGTCCGTCCCGGCTGCATGCCGCTGGGGGGGTGCTGCGGCACGCGCCTGTCGGCTCCGAGTTTGCTAACTTTGCTCGTTCGCTGCAGCTCTCTCTGCCCCGGAACAGGTTACTTCCTGTTCTGGGGCAGAGGGAGCTGCAGTGAACGAGCAAAGTTAGTGAACTCAGAGCCGACAGGCGCGCGCCGCGGCACCCCCCCCCAGTGGCGTGCACCCGGGGGAGTGTCATTTCGCAGGGAGGGGGCGCATCGGCGATCCGCCCCAGGTGTCATCCAGGCTAGGAACGCCACTGCTGCATAGTCAAAGTTGTAAGTAGTAGCCAAAGGAATTTTGATCTTCAGTCCTTTGGGAATGATGTTATTCTTCTTGCAGACTGTCAGAAAATAAAGATCACTGTTCACTTTTGTTTCTTTTTCCATAAGTTTGTTCATTTGCTTTTTCATGTGGCTATATCTGGCATCTTCCATCTTGAGTAGAGTGATGTGGTAGCCGTGTTAGTCCACTTTTAAAGGTAATAAATAGAAATAAACATAGTAACATAAAATAGTAACATAGCAAGTGACGGCAGATAAAGACCTGTACGGTCCATCCAGTCTGCCCAACATTTTACTTGATATGTCATAAAGTTTGATTTGTCCTTACCATTCTCAGGGCACAGACCATACAAGTCTGCCCAGCACTCTTCTTGTACTAAAAGTTCTGAAGCTGACGTCGAAGCCCCTTAAAATTTACACTCAAGCCCATCCCTATCTATTCAGTCACGATCAGGGCGTAGACCATAGAAGTCTGCAAAGCACCAGTATTGTTTCCCAATTACCAGCGTCGCCACCCAATCTCCGCTAAGATTTGGTGGATCCATTCTTTCTAAACAGGATTCCTTTGTGTTTATCCCACACATGTTTGAATTCCATTACCGTTTTTATCTCCACCACCTCTTATGGGAGGGCATTCCACGTATCCACCACCCTCTCCATGAAAAAATACTTCCTGACATTAGTCTGCCCCCCTTCAACCTCAATTCATGTCCTCTAGTTCTACCACCTTCCCGTCTCCAGAAAAGGTTTGTTTGTGGATTAACACCTTTTAAATATTTGAACGTCTGTATCACGTCACCGCTGTTTCTCCTTTCCTCCAAAGTATACATGTTCAGGTCAGCAAGTCTCTCCTCATACGGTTTGCAACGTAAACCCCATACCATTTTCGTAGCTTTTCTTTGCACTGCTTCCAGTCTTTTTACATCCTTAGCTAGATACGGCCTCCAAAACTGAACACAATACTCCAAGTGGGGCCTCATCAATGATTTGTAGAGGGGCATCAACACCTCCTTTCTTCTGCTGGTTATACCCCTTCTCTATGCAGCCTAGGGCCAGATGCACTAAACTTTAATGACCCTTTTACCACCCTTTAACAAACAAGTTTTAAACTGTGACATGCATTAAAGGCCTTTTTCCGAAGACGACAGCAGCTAACGGAATGCAGATGAGCAAATTGTTTAGAAACCCTATTGGAATGAGATGCACTAAAGTTTTCCGCTTGCCCTAATGCAGGAAAACTCCGGGAAAGCTAACGAGAGGTCTGTACCTCTCGTTGTGGCTGCCCGGCTTCCAGCCGATTGCATTTCCCCATCTTCCCTCTCACAAATGTTAATGTACTTCTTCTTAGAAGGGATTCAGAAATGGTAGGAATGAGGAAAATACACAAACCTCAAATTGCAATATTTATTTGCATTTTGAAGATCCTCTATGTTACGTTGTATTAATGTTATATTTTCACAAATAAAGATTCTTTTTCTTGAAATTGTTTTAGCTCAGCTACCACAGTTAAGGATCGGGAGGGGGCAAAGGCGCTCATCAGGAGCATTCTGTATGGACGGCCTTGCCCACCCCCCTCCCCCGCTCGAAGTCGCCGCTGCTCCCTGCAGCATAGAAATCCAAATTTTAGCAGCCCCGGCCCCCCTCCCCTCCTCTCTTCCTTTCTTTCTCCCACAGCTCCGCCTCCTGCCATCCTCCGCTCCTGCCGCCCCCCCCCCCCCGAGGTCGTCGCTGCTGCTCCCCCCTCCACAGGACCCCTCTCTGCCTTACCGGGCCTGCGCAGCGCCTCTCACCTCTGTGTGAAGGCGCTGCACGGGGAAGAAGAACATCTGATCGCCGCCGAGTCTTCAGGACGTCTCTCCAGTCCTTTCCTGACCTGGGCCCGCCCCCGTCTGACGTAAGTAACCTGACGAGCGCCTTTGCCCCCTCCCGAAACACACGTGTTTGTGTTTTGTTTTTTTGTTGTTGTTGTTGTTTTGACGTTTGTGGCATGCGCAGAGCAGCCAGCATAACGCTTGGCTGCTCTGCGCATGCTTTAGGGGCCGATTACCGACGGGGATTACACCAGTTTAATGCATTGTACTTTACAATACCACACCGCACATGTGCGACTTGTTTTTTTGGTGCATTCTTCGTTTTTTCAAATTCGTTAAGGACTTTTACGTTTTAGATTTTTTTACGTTTGGTTGATGCATCTGGCCCCTAGAGTCCTTCTAGCCACGGCCGTTGCCTTGTCACAAACATAGAAAAAAAAATAAGATGATGGGGATAGTAAACCTCTCAAACTATCAATTATCACAGCATGAGATCTTTGTACTCTCCAAGGAAAGAAAGCTATTCCTCTCTTTCCAAAGGTGTATTATCTTCCCTATTAACAGAGCGTGGAAGAGTCGGAGGGTGTGTTACCATACAGTTTAAATTTGACAGCTGTTTTGGAAACATCAATAGAAGATAACCAGTATAGAGTGACTCTTGTTAGTAACTTTTGTGTTTGAGTCAGATATTTTGATATTTTAGGGGCGCTTTTACTAAGCAGTGATAAGCTCACTGCAGGTTTATCACTCAGCAATCTGGAACTGCCGGCCCAATGCAGGCGCCAGTGGTAGTTCTACCCCTAGTGCGCATTTCCAGTGCTAGCAGAAGTATTTGAAAAATATTTCCACAGGGGGTTACTGCCAGGTTAGCGCGGAAGCCCTTACCGCCACCTCAATGGGTGGCAGTAAGTGCTCCTCTCCCACACGGCCACATGGTAAGTGCAATCTAACCGCATGGCCATTTCTTTTTTTTCAGCCTTTTTACCCACTGCGGTTAAAAGGGCCTCAGTGACTGGCAAAAACATCTGCCACCACAAGCGCAGGGCACCTTTTACCACAGCTTAGTAAAAGAGCTCCTTAATTTGGTCAACATGTCATGTTTTTGGGTCAATGAGTTTAGTTATTTCCTGATGTCTCTAAAAAGACACAGGATAGGTGTAAAGCTTTTAGGGGCCCTTTTACTAAGGCGCGTAGATGCCTACGCACGTCCAACGTATGTCAAATTGGCGCTACCGCATGTCCTGGGCGGTAATTCCATTTTTGGCACATGCCCAAAACACACGGTAGAAAATATTTTCTATTTTTTACCGCGGGGCCCTTACCTGGCGGTAATCAGCAGTTGGCACATGCTGCATGCTTACTGCCTGGTTAGTGCGTGAGACCTTGCCGCTAAGTCAATGGGTAGCGTTAAGGCCTCAGGTCGAAAATGGATGTGCACTGGTTTTCATTTCACCGCACGTCCATTTTCCGACACATTAAAAAATTCCCTTTTTGCAGGTACACTCAGTGTGCATCCAAAACACGTGCCTACACCAGCACAGGCCACTTTTGGGCGCGCCTTAGTAAAAGGGCTCTTTACTGTATTATGTCACAGATATGTATTGAATAATGAGGTAGGGGCTTCCTTCATGCAGAATGTCTGTCCAGAGTCAGTATAAATGTGCCAACATTGTTCAGTTCAGCACACTATTAGCCACCAAGTTCATACAAAGTTAATTATGTTCAAAGGAAAATAAATCTGTTGGCTCAAGCTGCTTGCTATGTAAATATTCCATCACTGTTTCATTATTGATATCAAGTATTACATATTAAGGGCATTTGCTGTAAACTTTGTTTTAATTAGTTTATCCAGTCCTTATATGAACACAGTTTTGCTTTTTAAATCCAAAGGTGATTCCTAAGTGTGGTTGAACATTTAGGTATAAACTGTGTTATGTCACGTTTGTGACCGTTTCCTTGTCTGTGCTCAGCTCGCCCTCTGGGGGCCACACCTGGTGGCTGCGTTGGATTGTCTGTGTGCCGTTTCCTGTTCCAGACTTCAGCCCAGTCCAGTCCGGATTTTCAGGCCTGCTAGACTTGCTTGGCTTGTTTGAGCCTGCACAGCACCCGTAGCTGCCTTGATTGCTGCATCTGAATCTCAGCTGCTGCTGGGCTTATTAGCCATTTGGAAACTCTCTGCTTTGTCTTTGCATCGTCTAAGGTCCCTGGTATGTTGGGGTGCTGGTGCACTTCTGCCTAGTCCAGTTTATAGTCTATAACTCTTGCCTGATTCTAGTTTAGTCTTTGTGTAATTTCTTGTTCAGTATTGCTTGTTTCCCAGTCTTGTTTCTTGTTTGTATGTCTTTGTCTAGTTCTTGGTTGCCTGTGTTTCTTATTTAGTGGCTGCCTGGCAGCTTTCAGCTCTGTCTCCTGTCTATCAGTGCTTGTTCCCTGTTTCCGTGCCTGCTTGCAGCTTTCAGTTCTGTCTCTTGTCTATCTGTATTTGTTTGGGATAATTTGGGATGTAAATGTAAAAAAAAAAAAAATCCTTTATCCTCGACCTTTTAAGACACTGCCTATCCAGCTGGATGGTGATGGCACAAGAAAAGCAAGTTTGGTCCAGTGAAGTCTAACTCAAAATAACCTGTTCCTTAGCAAGGCCCTAGTATTATCAAACTGAAAATGCGACCATACCATACCTAATAAATTAGATCAACTGGCTATCTTGAAAGGATTATATAAACTTTGGGTGACACAAACATATACTTATTTATTCAATATCGCAATTCCTCATGTACAGCCAGAAAATAACCTAATAGGGCGGATCGTATTCACAAAGAGCTCCTTTTATTAGCAACCAGAAGATAGAAGAGATAAGCGAATTCAGTTTTGGCATGGTATAAGTCATCACAAGAACAAAATATAAGAAAACAAATGGACTGAATTAGGGGCTTATAGAGATCTGCATGAGACAAAATATGTATTTTTATTTTAACTTATAAAACCACTTGTCTCTGAAACGTGCCTAAAACAGAATAATCCATTTGTGTATCTAAGGGGTCCTTTAACTAAGCTAAGTAAGGCTCTACGCGCGCCCAACACACGCCAAAATAAAGTTACTGCCCGGCTACCGTGTGGCTCTTGTGGTAATTTTATTTTTGGCACGTGGCCAAAAAACAATTTTTATTTTTGGATGCGCATATTGGACACACACCAAATGGTATTTGGCGCACATAGGTCATTACCGCCCGGTTACCGTGTGAGACTTCATTAGGTCAATGGCTGGCAGTAAGGTTGCAGTCCCAAAATGGTCGTGCGGCAATTTTGATTTTGCTGCACGTCCATTTTCGGCAAAAATTTTAAAAAGGCCTTTTTTACAGGTGCCTGAAAAATAGATCAGCGCGCGCCCAAAACCCACACCTACACTACCGCAAGCCATTTTCAGCGCACCTTAGTAAAAGGGCCCCTAAATGTAAACAAAACAGATGCAGATGTGCTTCCATGTGCACCAATAAAAGGAGAGTTAAATTTTACTTCCATTTAATTTCATTATATTCCATCTTTATAACACCAGGCTTCCCAAGGCAGATTACAACAACAGTTAAGATGAACCCATGAAGAAACAGGATATGTTCACTGAAATATCGCCATCTGTGTTGTATAGAACAGTGTAGAAAAATGAGCACAAAATACAGAGGTTATAACTGCTGTTTCTACAAGCTATAATAATTTTTTAAGCTGTTTTAGTGATATTCAATTCTTATTTCTTGATATGTCTATCTAGATATGGGAAGCTTTCTAATAAATTAAAAAACTGTCAAATAAGTAAAAAAAAAAAAAAAAACAACAACAACAAAATCTTTTGTTCACCTTTTAAGGCACTGCCTATCCAACTGGAACAGCTTTAGACTTTTCACAGATGGATCACGCATTTACTTTTTAATAATCTTTTGCTATTGTTTTGGGTGAACTAAAGCTCTGCCTACTGGCTTCAACCCATATAATGGACTAAATAGGAACACCCCGTCTGCTGTTTTCTTCAACCTCCTTCATAGACGGTCGGTGGCCCAACTGTTTGGGGAGGCTAAAGGGGGCGGGGTTGGGGGGTGGAGATTAACTCCATAATTGTCTGATAACACACAGAAAAAATAAATAAAAATAAGTCACAATTAATACCTTTTATTAAATTTAGATATTAGATACAGTATGTATCAAATGTCAAAGAATAAAGTGGTTGCTCAAAGCATATACTAACCACAATCGCTCAACTGCAAAACACTATGCACAACTTTGTGCAAAAACACACTCAGAACCTTACTGTACCATAAATATTACACTGGGCAGAACCTAATACACCAATATACCACCCATACGGAAAATGCACACCGTCAACAATATGAAACAAGGGATCATAATATCATGATACATGTAGAGCCACAAAACACCCTAATTCATGTCTAATGTGGGATAAAATGCCATAAATAAGTAAATAAAAACTTTTAATGTTGAGCACCTGATTCTCAAAGTGGACATATTCCAAACACTATAATGAAAATAAAATGATCTTTTCTACCTTTGTTGTCTGGTAACTTTGTTTTTCTGATCATGCTGGCCCAGTATCCGATTCTGCTGCTATCTGTCCTCTTAACTCCGTTTCCGGGACTTCCTTTCCATTTATTTCTTTACTTTCCGCCTTTCTTCTTCATTTCTTGCCCTACATCCGTAAGTAAAAGCTGGGTCCTCCACAGACTTGACTGTCCAGTGGATCCAGCTTCTGCCTATTTTCTTCCTTCATGTGCAGTTTTTCTCTCTTCCTTTCCCTCATCTCCTTCCTCACATTTCCCTCCCCTCCATCCATGTCCAGCAACCCTCCTCTCCATCCACCCATGTCCAGCAACCCTCCTCTCCCCTCCATCCTCCCATGTCCAGCAACCCTCCTCTCCCCGCCATCCACCCATGTCCAGCAACTCTCCTCTCCCCTGCCCTCCCCTCTATCCTCCCATGTCAACTCTCCTCTCCCCTGCCCTCCCCTCCATCCTTCCATGTCCAGCAACCCTCCTCTCCTTGCCATCCACCCATGTCCAGCAACCCTCCTCTCCCCTCCATTCATGTCCAGCAACCCTTCTCTCCCCTCCATCCACCCATGTCCAGCAACCCTCCTCTCCCCTCCATCCACCCATGTCCAGCAACTATCCTCTCCCCTGCCTTCTCCTCTATCCTCCCATGTCCAGCAACCCTCCTCTCCCCCTGCCCTACCCTCCATCCACCATGTCCAGCAACCCTCCTCTCCCCTGCATCCACCCATGTCCAGCAACCCTCCACTCCCCTCCCCTCCATTCACCCATGTCCAGCAACCCTCCTCTCCCCTCCCCTGCATCCACCCATGTCCAGCAACCCTCCTCTCCCCTCCCCTCCATTCACCATGTCCAGCAACCCTCCTCTCCCCTGCATCCACCCATGTCCAGCAACCCTCCACTCCCCTCCCCTCCATTCACCCATGTCCAGCAACCCTCCTCTCCCCTCCCCTGCATCCACCCATGTCCAGCAACCCTCCTCTCCCCTCCCCTCCATCCACCCATGTCCAGCAACTCTCCTCTCCCCTGACCTCCCCTCTATCCTCCCATGTCAACTCTCCTCTCCCCTGCCCTCCCCTCCATCCTTCCATGTCCAGCAACCCTCCTCTCCTCGTCATCCACCCATGTCCAGCAACCCTCCTCTCCCCTCCATCCATGTCCAGCAACCCTTCTCTCCCCTCCATCCACCCATGTCCAGCAACCCTCCTCTCCCCTCCATCCACCCATGTCCAGCAACTATCCTCTCCCCTGCCTTCTCCTCTATCCTCCCATGTCCAGCAACCCTCCTCTCCCCTTGCCCTACCCTCCATCCACCATGTCCAGCAACCCTCCTCTCCCCCGCATCCACCCATGTCCAGCAACCCTCCACTCCCCTCCCCTCCATTCACCCATGTCCAGCAACCCTCCTCTCCCCTCCCCTCCATTCACCATGTCCAGCAACCCTCCTCTCCCCTCCCCTTCATTCACCCATGACCAGCAACCCTCCTCTCCCCTTCATCCACCCATGCCCAGCAACCCTCCTCTCCAGAGTGCCCTCCCCTCCATCCACCCATGTCCAGCAATCCTCCTCTCCCCTGCCCTCCTCCCATGTCCAGCAACCCTCCTCGCCCCTGCCCTCCCCTCCATCCAGCAGCCCATGTCATCTCCCTTCTGCCAGCCATTTCCTGCCTTCTTCCGGCCCCCCCCCCGATCCCCCACTCCCCCATCGTCAATCATCTCACGTCTGCCCGATAGCTCTCGTTCCCTTTCTGCCCTACCTTAAAATATTGTAATTTTCCTCAAGCGGGCGGCGCCGGCATTACAAGCAGCAGCAGGCTCCAGCCTTCCCTCGTATGGTTCTGCCCTCGCGAAAACAGGAAATACGTCAGAAGAGGGCGGAGCCATGCGAGGGAATGCTGGAGCCTGCTGCTGCTTGTAATGCGGGGCTGCCCGCTCGAGGAAAATTACAATATTTTAAGGTAGGACGAGGGCAGGAAAGGAACAAGGGCTATTGGGCAGACGTGAGATGATTGACGACAGGGGGAGCGGGGGATCAGGGGGCCTGGAAGAAGACAGGAAATGGCAGCTGAGGGCAGACGGGGAACTCTGCAGCTCGCTGGGTGGGGGCAGCAGTTGGGCTGGGGAGGCTTAGCCTCCCCCAAGGCTCTTATACCGGGCGCCTATGACCTCCTTGATTATACCTCACCAACAGAAGGTGTCAGAACGTTAATGATGTTGCCAGTGAGCGCAGCTTCACACTGCACTGCTAACAGTCAAAGGAGATGCAATACTGATGACCACAAAGTCCTTCTGCAGCCAGCAGATGCATACTAAAGTGCAGGGAGACAGAAACACTGGTTGCAGGCAGCAAACACTCTCTGTAGATGGGCAGACAACTTAGATGCCTCAGACTGGGCTCGCTGTTATATTTTACATTTAAATTTAATTTAAATTTGGTGGTTACATTTATCTTTTCTGCAACCCTAAACAGTTGAAATTATTTCTGGATTCAAAAAGTGTTCCTGTACAGACCACCTGTTGACTAATTTGGTACCCTAGGTAAATAAGCATGGTTTTAATCTGTGTTTTTCCTTTTTTACTTAAACTTCATGGTATTTAAGTGTTAACCATCTCCTACTTTGCTGTGATTCCCCCTTTAACTTATTGAGGGCTTGAACAGTAGAAAAACTATTTAAAAATGCAAATATGAGAAGGTGAGCAAAGCTTTGTTCTTATGGTTCACACAAGGAAGAGACGGCATGGCAATATCAGGGCCTATACTGTAAGAGAAAGCCCTGTTTTTCCAAAAGGAATTCAATGAAGGTGACCCTGATTTCACTGCTAGTGTCGGGTATCTTGATCGCAGGATAAAAGACATGAAAAAAGACAGTTCAATACTTTTGGCAAAAAACTGTCAGCAGATTGAGGAATTTCTCACATTAAAATTGAAATTTGAGGAGTTTCAAGGGACTAGATATACAATTGTGATGAAACAGGGTTAAATTTTAAAATGTTGCTAGCAAGAACTCTTGTATTCCGGCTCAAAGCTTCAGCTCTCGGTTACAAATGGAGTAAAGAAAGAGTGATTATTCCAGCCTGGAGCAATGGAACTGGTAAACATAAATTACAACTCACTTTCATTGGAAAGTCCAAAAATCCAACGGAGTTTAGAAACCTGGCTCCTGCTGTACTTTCACTCTCCTATGGGAACCAGAGGAATGCCTGGATGGGCAGACATTTTCCGTAACTTTTTTTTCTAGAGAATTTGTTCCATCAGTAGAAAGGTTTTTGAAATTGCTACACCTGCCTAGGAAGTGTTCTCTTGGAAAATGCACCATTTCATTCTGAAGAGGACGAACTGAGAAGTGCTGACAGAGTGATTTTTCTTCCTCCCAATGTAACATCGTGTCAACCAATGGACCAGGGTTGTACTGGAAACATTTTAAAAAATACATCACTGTAAGCTTCTAACTACGCATACAGGGCTGTGAGAATACTTGTGAAGATGATATAAAGGAATGGATGCAGAAAGATGAGCAAGAAGAACTAACTGACAATGATGTGATTGCTATGGTGAATGGGAGTGATAATGAGGATTACACTGATGATGAAGACAACTTGAGTAAGCCTGCACACAAACTAGATAAAATTGTAAAAATCAGTCATGGAGAAGGGGTCAAGGCTATTGAGGCTACACTGTTGCTTAATTAATATTTTTGTTCTGTGTTCATAAATGAATGGTCAACAGTAGCATCGCAGAAGACAAATATTAATAAGAATGGATGTGTGGTAGACCTTGACTGATTTTCAAAAGACTGTGTTTGTCAGGAGCTAGCTAAACAGAAGGTAAACAAAGCAATGAGGGTGCTGAAGGAACTCAGAGAAGTTCTGGCAATCCGTTGTCTGACCTTTTCTATGCTTCTTTAGAGTATGGAGTGGTCCTGGAGAACAGGAGAAATATGGATGTGGTTCTTCTCCACAAAACTAGAAGTAAGGAGGAGGCTCAAAACTATAGGCCAGTTAGTCTGAATTCTGTAGTGAGTAAATTAATGGAATCACTTCTCAAACAGAGGATAGTGAGTGTCACAAAGCGCCTAGCCACCCGCCTGGGGCTAATTCGCAGCCACTTAGAGGGTCTATCCCCAGCACAGCTCAGGTCCTCTTGCATCTGCTGCTTATGCTCTACACCAGCATCCTCCTCCCACCGACTGGGTCCCAACCTCCTCTGGGTGAGTCTCCCACTCTCAAATTATCCCCAGTGATTTCTAGGTTACTGTGGCCACACTCAGTGTTCCCACAGAAGCACTCACAGACCCAATACAGAAACCAGCAGGATTCTTAGTCAGTCCAGACAAGCAGAGGCAATAAACTAAAAATGTTTATTGTCATAAAAAATTAGAACAATGAACAGAAAAGGTGCAATCAGCAAAACAATCAATTATAACAGTAACTAAACATTTATTTACTATCTAAATAGTACCTGGTGAGATCAGGACATATTGATGCTCACAGGTTATCAAATATAACTGTTCACAGGGCCTCGGCAAAGAGATCATTCTCTCTTTTTTCCCTGGCTAAGACTGGAGAAAAAAGACATTTCCTAGATGATTTGAGCTACTGGGCCAATCAGAGCCCACAACAACAAGTTTTAAAAGTAGCTGGTCACATCACTGCAGGTTAACTCCTTCTCTGTGTACTAACTAATGAAGAAACACTCTTTTCTCTGTGACAGATTTAAACATAAACATGCACCACCTGCTGGCCAAACTAGAGAAATACACTTTACAGTGAGGTTTCTGGAATCAAATGGATTGCTGGACCCAAGGTGGCATAGTTTTATTAGAGACTAGTAAAAAAGGCCCGTTTCTGAGAGCAATGAAACGGGCGCTAGCAAGGTGTTCCTCAGAGTGTGTGTGTTTTACAGAGTGTGTGTGAGAGTGAGTGTGTGGTAGAGAGAGAGTTGAATGTGTGAGTGTGTGTGACAGTGTGTGTGTGTGATAGAGTTGAATGTGTGAGTGTGTGTGACAGACTGTGTGTGTGTGTGTGATACAGAGATTGATATTATTACTTGATAAATTGTTTCTGTTTTTGTAAAACCAATAAAATTGTTGGACATAAAAAAGAAACTTTTTTTTTCTCTGGGCCCGGGGAACCCAGCATTCACCCTGCCTTTCAAAACTGGTAACAGGAAAAAAGAAATAAAAATGCTGTAGTCCACTCAGAGTCAGTGCTCCGTGCAGCTGTAGGATGTAGAAGGGAAAGTGGCAAGTGGGCCGGCCACCTGCTAGTCAGTAGTGGGCGTGTGGGGGAGGGGTAGGGCTTCTCGTGCTGTGCTGTGTTGGGTAGCAGAATTGGTTGGTGCTGCAACGTGTACAGGCTTCTAGGCACACCTTAACGGGGAGAAGTTTGCTGAAGGGAGAGGGGGCTTCGTCTTCCGTTTCATTTTCTGTTTGTTTACTTTTCCGAAGTTCGGCTGAGAAGTGGAGCTGTGAAACTTAACGGGGAGAAGTTTGCTGAAGGGAGAGGGGGCTTCATCTTCACTTGCATTTTCTGTTTGGTTACCTTTCCGAAGATTGGCTGAGAAGTGGAGCTGGCGAATGCTTCATAGTTTTTTGAACTTGCTGTGTGGAGGTTTAGAGAACACAGAGATGCAGAGGATGGGTAGGCTCACCCGGTGTAACGTGGACTGGTTAGGAAAGGGATACGCTGAAGACCTCCAGGTTAAAACAGCTGACGTCGGACGGAGGGAGGGGGGGAGTGGCAGCGATCTGTGCTGGAGAGTTGAGTAGCGGGTGGGGCGATGGGATTCGCTGAGTGTCATAGCCCCGCCATCGACATCATCACGTTGTGACGCGAGGGCGGGGAAGACAGTCATGGGGAAAAATTCCGATCTATGCCACCTCGGAAGTTGCAGCTTCATTACAACGTTGGGGTTGCAAATTATGTGCGGAAGGGGCGTGGCTGAGGGCAGGTCTATGAGTGACAGTGAGTGGTGCATGAGTCACAGTGAGTGGTGCTGACAGCCTCAACAGTGCAGGGCTTCAGTGTTTCCCTGCCACAGAGTGAGCTTCAGAATGTTTGAGGTGAGAATTATTTATATAGATTGGTCTTGTCAGAAAAATCTGATTAACTTCTTTGGTTGGGCAACCAGACATTTGGATCTAGGATGAATACTAGATGTGGTATACTTAGATTTTAGCAAAACCTTTGATGTGATTCCATATAGGTGACTGAGAAATAAACTGAGAGCCCTTGGAATGGCTCCTCAAATGGCTGACTGGATTATAAACTGGTTAAGTGGAAGGAGATAGAGGGTGGTAGTAAATAGAGTTCACTCCAAGGAAAATGATGTTACCAGTGGTATGTCACAGGGATCAGGGTCCTTGGCCCAG